>NC_135180.1:34252293-34327293 GCF_041146795.1 Maylandia zebra | reverse complement strand
AACCCTTAGTGATCCATGGTCTATCTGAATATTTGTGCTTTCTGTTGTATTTTATTGTTGGACAGTTTTTATCGTACAACTCCATGAATATTCTTAAAAATATACCATATGCAATATCAATATCAGCTTCTTTGTACACATTGTCCCAGTCCTGATTTAATAGATCGTTCTTAAATGCATTCATAGTTTCTTCTGTCCTTACACGTCTGTATCTCAGTTTTTCTTCATGCTGATTTTTCTTATAATTAGTGTCATAAACTGCAAAAACTGGTAGGTGATCACTGATGTCATTAATTAATATTCCGCTCACAATGTTGTTTTCCATATTGTTAGTGAAAATATTGTCAAGTAAGGTGGCACAATGTGGTGTAATTCTGCTACGCCTGGTTATTTTAGGATGTAAACTCAAACTGTACATAGTGTTTAGGAATTCGTCGGTCATTTTATGCTTTTTCGGATTCAACGGGTCAATATTAAAATCACCACAGATGAACATAACTTTTTGATTTGTTTTAGAGAATATTTCCTCTATGAAGTCATTAAATACTTGAATACTAGAGCCAGGTGTTCTATATATACAGCTAATTATTACATTTTTCTCTTTTTCCTTATAAATTTCAATTGTTATACATTCTAGTAAATTATCAATTACAGTTGTCATACTTTCTACTAGAGATGGCACGATACCACTTTTTTATGTCCGATACCGATATCATAAATTTGGATATCTGCCGATACCGATATGAATCCGATATAGTGTTTTTTAATCAACAAAACTGTTTTTTAAAATATCTTGCTGCATTTTGCAAGTCTGCAAGTTCATACTCAAGTTTAAAACAACAACTACACTAAAGCTATTCTGTTATACCTGTATACAAAAAAAATATATCATAGTTCAGCAATACTGATCAATCTAATAAACTTAAACCTACACCATCCTCACTATTCTGGTATTTTAAAGAGTACTTAGCGTAAATATTAAGAAACCTAACTAATAGGGTTCCAACTCCCAGCAACAACAAAAATAAAAAATAGGGAACCACCCCTCACGCTCCACCTCATGATGCTTAATCGACGTAATCAACCTTAATTTGATGAAGTGTGAAAAAAATGCACAGAAATCAATTATTTTTCAAGAAATATTAAATAGATTCAACATCTTTCTTCAACAAAATTGCAGACTGCACAGATGGTACCTTCCCAAAGGAAAAAGTACTATAGCTTACTAGGGTGTATATATTAGACTTAATAGTCACTATATACAGTAATTGACTTCTATTCATTTTACATCAAATTAAAACTTTGGGTGTCAAATAATTATTTATTAAAAGCTCGACATTTTAAATGAGAATAAGAAAGAAAAGTATGTCTTTGTGCCCCCTTTTCCCTGTTAATGCCCTATCGGCCCCCCTGGCTAAACTTTGCTAGATCCGCCCCTGCACAGTTACCAGCGTCAGCTACGTAGAAAAAGATCCTCGAGTAGAAAGTAATATTAAATAAATTCTAACAACAGCTTATCAAGCTTAAACGTGCTGCTGTTGTTCAGCCGCTGGTTTCCTCTTTCTGGTGCAAAGTGGGCCAAAAACAAACAAGAGAGACGGACTCGCGACAGAAAAGCCGATCAGCTGATCATTAAGCAGTTTCACGATTGAAGTAGCAGCCGGAGAGCGAGAGGCAGTCGCTTGTTAAGCTTAACGCAGGAATGCTTTACATTCAGAGATGGACTTACACACTTGCTTTACTTCTCTCGGGGATAACTTTGTCGGAGATGAAATGCCAGGTTGCTAGCGAAGCTCCACATGCTATCCAGACCACCGACAGGTCCCGCATGCCACAGCCGCTCTATCACGTGATGCATACTGCTCCGACGTGCTAACGTTCTGAGGCGAGTTACGGCGTGTTGCAAGTTTTGTGAGGTGCTTTCGTGATATTTAATGGATCGGATTACATTTTTTATTTTTCTCCGATATCCGATCCAGTAATTTAGGTCAGTATCGGACCGATACGTAATATCGGATCGGTCCATCTCTACTTTCTACCACCTTGTAGTTTAGGTTTTTATCCACATACATAGCTACTCCCCCTCCACTCTTGTTCCTTCTATTTACAAAATTCACTTCATATCCCTCCAGTCCAAAGTCCATTCCTTTCTCCGCATTGATCCATGTTTCAGAAATGGCAATAATTGTATTGAGTTCCTGTTTCTCTTTATTCTTTATCCTACTTTATTCTAGTTGCTTCCGTACGTTTTTTGGCACTTAACTAGTCCCACAATTTTCAGCCGATTTTCATCGTTCAAATTTTTAACTATTCTGCTATTTCTGCTAATGTATGCTATGACTTTTGGTATTTTTTGCTATTATACTTTTTAAAATATTCCACTTTTTTCCTTTAATTTGTCCCTTTGAAATGAATGGGAAACTTCCGCAATTCTGCTAAAATATGCTTGTTTTTGAAACTTAACTACTTCCTCATATTTTCACCTAGAACCATTCAAACTTTAAAATGTTCTCAAATTATTGGGCTATTCAGGTATAAATCAGCTTTTTCAAATCTTTTACCGTTTTACTTTTATGCCTCTTAAAGTTTTGAGTTGCAAAATTGTGATTTTTCACAAAATACATGTGTTGTTACAGTGGGGCCACCCTGTTTTCCACCCTGATTTACGAATAAATTCTTTACAAATCCTACCATGTGAATTCATGGATTTTTTTTTCACATTCTGTCTCTCACAGTTGAAGTGTACCTCTGGTGCAAATTACTGACCTCTGTCATCATTTTAAGTGGGGGAACTTGTGTTCACTGCTCGTAGACTTAAATTACACCTTTCTTGGCTGCTACTTCGAAGCACATTGTGCGCTGTCTGTCCTGCGTGCTGCACAACAACGTTGAATATTTAGTATTTACTGCTGTTTACACTTAGCTAGATTAATGCAATGGTGTTGTGTTTAGTATGGTTACAATGGTGACTGTGTGGGGACGGTTGGTTATAGAGCACCTGAGGTTATGATTGGTAGTCTATTTAATGAAGCAATAGACATGTGGTCCCTGGGGCTGGTAGCTGTGGAGCTTGCTACAGGGTTTCCTTTCTACCCTGGGAGAAATGATTATGATGTTTTGAAATTCATCATACAGACCCAGGGACAGCCACCAGATCATGCTTTAGACTCTGGCTTATACACTGATAACTATTTCATAAAAGACAACTACAACGGACAACGCTGGACATTTAAGACCGAAAGACAATTTCAAGATGAGACAGGTTGTCAGTCCAAGGACACTCGATGCATAAGACTTAAGTGCCTCGATGACCTTGAACAACTACTGAAGATAAGCGGGTGTTGGGAAAAAATCCAAAATGTATTTGTCAGCCTAATCAAAGAGATGTTAGCATTGGATCCAAACCAGCGCATAACACCCTCGGAGGTTTTCCACCACCCCTTTTTCAATCCTGGCCTCTCTAAGAGTTCTCCCTGCACTGACATGAGTAGCACAGGGGGACAAAACCTTGTGGTCTCTCAGCAGCCTTCTAGTTGTAAAAGAGAAGAATCACAGAAAATCAGCTGCAGTTCCCAATACTCAGAAGAATTTTCTCAACAAGAATATGTCAACGCATCAGCCAACACATCCTCCTCTATAGATGATCTTGAAATATCTAAAGGGACCCTTTTGGGAGGTCACTACGAGGTCGAGGGTTTCCTCGGAGAAGGGCGCTTTGGTATTGTAACCAAATGTCGCAATACAAAAACCAACGAATTTGTTGCTATTAAAGTCAACGAGAGAAACCCTGAAATTCTGCAACAGGCAAAAATGGAAATTCTCATCCTGGAGCAGCTGCGAGGCTTGGATGCAGATAGATGCAACATTGTTAAATGGAACAACTTTTTCATCGACGGTGACCGCATCTGTTGTGCCAGACTGGTATCTTTGCAAGATGGCAGCTGTCGAGCTAGCGCTTGAGGAGAGAGTCTCCCTTCTCTATTTACTGTGGAGAGCAGAGCAGCGGCGTAAAAGACGTCCTCGCCGTACCTGGGTCCATCAGGTCCTCGAGACGCGTGAGCAGTTTGGTGAGTTTCACCATTTGCTACAGGAGCTGCGCCTGGATGACGGCAGATTCCAGCGATATCATCGTCTGTCACTCGGCCAGTTTGAGGACCTGCTTTCCCGCGTCGGTCCCAGAATTGCCCGCCTAGACACCAATTACAGGCGCTCAATCCCACCAGCAGAGCGCCTGTCCATCTGCCTGAGGTTAGTAAAAGTGTTTAATACGGTAGTCCTTTATTGATACCTGCGCTAATATATGCTAAACCATCCATTTATACACTGCTAACATGGATGTGCTATGCTAACAGTGAATGCTCTCGGTGTTTACCGATAGCAAACTGGTATGAGACGACTTCATAATATTTGTAGTGATACTCAGACGGTCTCATCAAGTCCCGATTTAATTCGATTTATGCTGTATATATATATATATATATATATATATATATATATATATATATATATATATATATATATATATATATACAGAGACAATATAAATAAAATATACGAAGGGGATAAATAGAATAAATAGGAATAAAAATAAAAATACAAGTGAATTGCACATTTCAAGTATTGAGTCTATTGCACCATTGACTATTTACAAAAGTATTGCACAAAAGGTATTGCACAGTGAGGTGAAGAGGCACTACAGCTTAGTTGTTGCCCCCTTCCTTTGTCCTCCTGTTTCCCCTCCCTCTCCCCTCCAGGGAGGAGTTAAACAGTCTGATGGCGTGTGGGACAAAGGCGTTTTTAAGTCTGTTAGTTCTTGTCTTTGGGAGAAGCAACCTGTCACTGAACAGACTCTTCTGGTTGTTAATGGCCGTGTGCAGAGGATGTCTGGCATTGTCCATAATGTCCATCAGTTTCTTTAATGTCCTTTTCTCTGCCACTGTCACCAGAGTGTCCAGCTTCATGCCGACCACAGAGCTAGCCCTCCTGATCAGTTTCTCCAGCCTGGATGAGTCCTTCTTTGCTGTGCTGCTCCCCCAGCACACCACAGCATAGAAAAGTACTCCAGCAACCACCGACTGGTAAAACATCCTCAGGAGCTTCCTGCAGATGTTAAAAGACCTCAGCCTCCTGAGGAAGTACAGTCGGCTTTGGGCTTTTTTATACAGGTGCTCTGTGTTGCATGACCAGCAAACTGTTACATGAGCAAGACAGCCAAGGAGGTAAAGGCTTGCAGACTTAGCGGTCTGGATGTTGGATGAGAGGTTGCGGGTTTGGTGGTCGGAGATAGATGTGGATGAGATGATAAACTTTGCCTGTTCTATTTTTAAAATAATTACTTAAAATGTGTTTCTTAAAGCTTTCAGCTTTGAGGTCGGTTTCACAGTGAGCGCTCTGTTTCTATAGTCTTAAATTTAGCGCAACTAATCCCACAAGTTATCCACTTACTTTTTATAACCTTCTTCCATAAAAATGTAATTATTTAGAGCTGTTAGTTTTGGTGTTCATGAAAAAAAACCTCAAACAATCAAACAATCAAAGAGTGAATGTAATAAAAGCCAATACTAAGATGTTAGTTTTGAAGCAACGTCTCACACAGGAGAGCAATTTTAAATGAATTTACTTTGAAGTCCGTGTTAGACTTAATTAATGTATTTTTTTCTGTACAGTTTTAACAACAATGATGAGACTGTTTACATAAAAGCTTTTACAATTTGTTGAATGATAGGTTTGTAGCATAAACCTATTCGCTGGAACGTTAAGGACAATTCAACTGCACAGCAAAAAGCATTAAACACCAAGTAGGCAAAGTTCTTCGTGTTTTGAGGGAGAGAACCACGACAAGCGCCGTTCCTTCGCTTGACCCCAGTCGCTCTCGTCCGCTCCCCCGTAACACTGCTCTTTTATTGAGGTTACATGAATATACATAGGTTCATTAACATATGACGTCTACATACAAACAAAGAGTACCTTGCCTGTGCGTTGTGTAAGTGTGCGTGTGTGTGTGTGTGTGTGTGTGTGTGTGTGTGTGGGGGGGGGTCAGAGTGTGACCCCATAAATGACTTCCCTAAACCTGCTAATCTTGAAGTCCAGCAGTTCATCTAAACAAAAGGCACTTAGCCTAAAACAGATATAGATACGTTCATCCTACCATAAAACAATAAGACAATGTACGACCTCTCCCATGCTCCCAGAATGTGGGTGTGAAAGCCAGAGCACTCTGGAATGCACACAAAGCCTTTGAAGACTATTAAGGATCACACATCCTATCACTACACAATCGATTGTACACCTCTAAGCATATATGGTTAAATATTTCTAAGCATAAATGACAATAAACAATACAAATCTAACATTGATAGGTGTGTAGTTTTTTTAAAAGTAACTATTGGTTAAAATCAGTAGTAATCTTTATTGGATAGAGAAAAAAAAATCTAATTAATACAAGAAAAAATAACTCACTAAAGAAAAGGAATACATGACTGAAAAAACACAAATTGCAATTGTGTTGAGGTAAAAGATTTACATGTGATGGTCTTGTGTTCTACATCAGTGAGGTACTAGCAAACTAACTGTAAAATAAACATCTAATCACTGTTTCACAAGAAGCTGATGAAGACATCCTTGTTGGAGTGCTTCAACCAGACTATAACTCTGTCTGAACAAATTCATCTCTTTTAACGAGGTGTGGCCATGATATGGTATCTGCAGGGCACATTCATAAAACTGCTGTTTTCAGGAATGAGGTTTATACTGTCAGGGCCTCCAGCACAGGAAAAAGTGAAATCCTGCAGCAATGATACTATAAAGATAAAAAGCTCCATACGGGCCAGAGACTCGCCAACACAGTTTCTCTTCCCTGTAGAGATACACAAAGGACTCTGATTAAAAATAATTGCTTTTCACTGTAAATATCAAGATATTTGGAAAAAAATTATTCTTTTGCATGATTTAACATGCAAAAGAACTGGATGATCAATAACTGTGTGTTGACTCTTTACCTGCAGAGAATGGCATGAATGCAGGACTTTTCTTAAAGTTGCCATTATTGTCCAAGAAGTGCTGGGGATTGAAGGACCTGGGAGTGGCCCATTGCTTTTCCTCTTTTAGCACAGAGTGCAACAGCGGAATAATTACAGTGTCCTATTCAAAACATATATCTTGTTAGTGTTGCTGCTTTCAACATTATTCTCTGACTTGATATACAATAGATTCTGTAATACACATGAGATCTTGGAATTGAGAATACCTTTGGGATTGTATAACCCCTGAAGGATATATCATTCAGTGTGTAGTGAGGGAGGCTGAGAGGGACATGGTCAAAAAAACGTTGCACTTCATGGATGACAGCAAGTGAAAAAGGGAGGGACTTCCTGTCCTCCATCCTGGGACAACGGCCTTTTCCAATAACAGTGTCAATCTCTTGCTGCATTTTCTCTGGACACAGCAAAGCAGAAATGATTACCACTCTGATTTGTTTTATACGTCCACCAAGGGACGTATTCCTAACCATAATGTATTAGTATTGAATGTATTATAAAGTAAATTCACAGTTTTACCTTGTTTTGGGGGGTATTTAATCAGCACGCTAAGAGCATATCTCAGGGTGGAGCTGGTGGTCTGTGTTCCAGCCAGAAACAGAGTCATTATTGTAGAGATCAAATTGTCATAGTGGAACTCAGTTGTGGAAATCTCCTTTTCCTGAGAGAAGAAAGTTGTCATTGTTTTTCTGTGCTTCTCTGTACTTCAATCTGTCTCTCTTTATATTTTTTCTCTTTCTGTCTGTGTGAGTGTATATTTGTGTGTGCATCTTGATCTGTTCTGGCTTCTAGCCCTTTGTTTCTGCACACCTGAGGTGAATAATCTCATCTGTTTGTCATCAGTTATTATCTTACCATCATATCTTACTTTAATAGACTTGACCCGTGTTCAGTGTCAATGTTCCCTCTGGCAGAAACATACGATTTAAGGAGTTTGCTAAAGTAGCTCGGTGCTGTGTTGTTGGTAATTTTAAATGTAAGCAACAGTATTTTAAACTGGATGTGGTATTTAATGGGTAGCCAATGCAGGTCAGCTAGAGTAATTTCCCCATGGGGATCAATAAAGTATCCATTATTATTATTATTATTATTTTTAGAACATGGTTATGTGTGATTATTCCCAGCTCTGCTCTCCTCCTGTGTATCATTCCCTCATTATCCCTCTGTCTTTTAAGCCCTGTGTCTTCCTGTGTTTGTTGCTGGTTTGTCTGTGTTTCTTCCTCTGCATTTTCTGTGTTCCAGAGTCCATGTCCAGGGGCGTTTTCCTACACTGGCCTCTATAAAACAATATAAACAGAAAATAAGCACTAACAATATATATTTATTTCGAAACAGTTTCCCCCTTTTCATTTCTCTCCTGAGAAATGAACTAATTCCTGATTTATCCCATTAACTTTACTTGCATGTGAGAATAATAGCTAAAGTATAACAAAAGAAATCCAAAAAATAAAACCTTTCCATTGCCCAAGCATGTATGTCATCTGTCCCCTCAACGGGTTATATATTTTCAATGTTCCCTTATTATTGTGGCATAATTACTTCTATTCACAACAAATAAATCAAACAAATAAATCAAGCTCTACGACAGCACCTCACACACACAAAGTAACTCCACCAGAGTGCCTATTTCGAGTCACTTTTGCCGGTCCAAGCCCGGTGTAACAACAGAACCCAGAGCCCCTGTCGATAGGGTGTTACAAATAAGTACTCTGAGTTCCTCCAAAATTACCGGATTCCTTCCTCTGTCTCGAAAAGGAGAAACCAGCCACCCTTTGAAGAAATGTCATTTTTGGTGCTTGTTTACACAATGGTCTTTTTCTTTTTCAGTCACTACCCAGAGCTAAACCATAGACCACTACCCAGAGCTCATTAGCTCTGGGTAGTGGTCTATGGTTAATCTGGTTAACCTATGTCCCTTGCAAGATGTGAGGGACATAGATTAACCAGTAAATGCTACTACTGCACATTCACCCAGTGTATATACTATATGTATGTATATATATATATATATATATAATGTTCTTCCTCTACACCCCCCCCCCCCCCCCCCCAATTTTTGCACATGTCGAGGAGCGTGTCAGGCTACATTTCACTGTGTGTTATACTTGTATAACTATGCATGTGACAAATAAAGAACCTTGAACCTTGAACCTGAAATCAAGTAAATCAAAGGCCTTACTTTTATGCTCAGCTCTCTCTTCACCAGCTGGATATCATTTACATTACTGCAACTATCACCAATCCATCTGTCAATCTCCCATGTCCCTCTCCTCTCACTTGGGAATAAAACCCTGAGATACTTAAAGCTAACCACTAGCAGCACTTGGGTGCACTTTTCCAGCTGAGAACCTTGACCTTAAACTTGGAAGCGCCAATTCTCATTTCCACCACTTCACACTTGGCTACAAACCATTCCAGTTCAAGTTGAAGGTCATCACTTGATGTAACCAACAGAACCACATAATCTGTAAAGGTCAGGGAGATTGTGAGACCCCCAAAGTGGAATCCTTCCACCACTTTGCTACACCTAGAAATTCTGTCCATAAAAAAGTGGACAGAATGACACCGCAGCAATTAAAACAACAAACGGCTGCGCGCGCTCGGAGTGCACCAGTGAAGACAATGCATTCATCATCACAGAGCATGCCGTGAGGAACACCTTCAGGAGGGTGAACACCAGGAAGGCAGCAGGACCAGATGCAATCCCTGGCCGGGTCCTGAGAGCCTGCGCTGACCAGCTAGCAGCGGTGTTCACGGAAATCTTCAACCTTTCACTGGCCCAAGCAGTGGTTCCTATGTGCTTCAAAGAGTCCATCATTGTCCCTGTTCCAAAGAAACAAACAGCCCGCTTGCCACAATGACTACCGTCCAGTAGCACTGACTTCAGTTGTAATGAAGTGTTTTGAAAGACTGATAAGAGATCGCATCACTTCTTCACTTCCTGTCACCATCGACTCACTTCAGTTTGCTTACTGGACTAATCGTTCCAGAGACGACGCCATAGCTCACCTGCTCCACACATCCCTGAGTCACCTGGACACTGGCAGAGGGAGTTATGTTAGGATGCTGTTCGTGGACTACAGTTCAGCATTCAACACAATAATTCCCTCTAAGTTTTTCACCAAGTTGACGGATCTAGGACTCAGCTCATCACTGTGTCAGTGGATCCTCAACTTCCTCACAGACAGACCCCAATCAGTGAGGGTGGCAAAACAAGTCTCCATCTCACTCAGCACTGGAGTGCCTCAGGGCTGTGTTTGAAGCCCCCTGCTGTACTCACTGTACACTTATGACTGTGTAGCCACATCAGACACCACCTCCATTGTCAAGTTTGCTGACGACACTGTTGTTGTGGGCCTGATCTCCGACAACATCGAGACGGCCTACCTGGAGGAGATTAGGAACCTGGAGACCTGGTGCCAGGAGAATAATCTCCTCCTAAACATCAGCAAGACTAAGGAGCTGATCGTGGACTTCACTACAAAGCAGGCGAGGAATTACAAGCCCCTCAGTTCTACAGTGAGGCTAGTCACGTGCTCTAATGTTGTGATGTGGACATTAATGTGCTCTCTGTGCAGAGGAGTTTTTTTTGTTTCCTGTTCTCATGCTGTCCTCCCATAGGTGCCCAGCGTGAGAAGAGGTCTCTTTTTTTCCTCTTGTACTTTTCCCATTGTTGTGTAATTTTTCAGTGTTTTCTCTGCAACGCTGCCAATCTCCGACTGTATTCCCATGTGATGTCTTTGTTGTGTGTGTAAGTCGGGGGGGGGGGGGGGTCCTATTCCTCTGCGGGGCAACCTGCATATGGCCAATAAACCAATAAAGCATTCATTCAATTCAATCATCAGTGGCACGCCAGTGTAGAGAGTGGACAGTTTCCGATACCTGGGTGTCCACATCACTCAGGACCTGTCATTGTCCTGTCACATCAACACCCTGGTTAAGAAAGCCCGTCAGCGTCTCTTCTTCCTCAGAAGACTTAGAGACTTCCATCTGCCACTGAAGGTGCTCAAGAACTTTTACTCCTGCACCATCGAGAGCATCCTGACGGGAAACCTCTGCACCTGGTTTGGGAACAGCACCAAGCAGGACAGACGAGATCTGCAAAGACTGGTGCGCTCAGCCGAACGCATCATTCAATCAGAGCTCCCTGACCTGCTGTCCATCTACACCAAGCGGTGCAAGACCAAAGCCAGGAAGATTATGATGGACCTCTCCCATCCCAACAATGGACTCTTCTCACTGTTCAGGTCTGGGAAGCGCTTCCGCTCCCTTAAGGCCAAAACAGAGAGAATGAGGAGGAGCTTCTTCCCCCAGGCTATTCGGGCCCTGAACCAGGTGTAGGACTGGACTCTCCCACACATATCACATCACCACATGCACTCTGTTTTTTCTTCATGCACACTTCCTATAATTTATAATCTCTTTCTGCTATTTGCACATTTTTTTTACTGTAAATTTCTAAGTTAAATCTGTAAATTTTGTATAACCTGTAAATTGTAAATACTGTAAAACCACTGTCATTTCGGGCATTGCACAGCTACAAGCATTTCACCTCATGTCATACTGTGTATGGTTGCGTGTGTGACAAATAAAATTTGAATTTGAACTCTGAACTGTTGTTAAGCACATTAGTGCAAAAGACTGTAAGTGCACAGTCCCCAACCGGAAGGGGCAGGGAAACAACTCACTTGTCCACCAGTGAAACTTCCAATGTGCAGGCGAAAAACTGAGGAGATACAAGTATACTGATTGAAACACCAGATTGGCACTGAGTCCAGACCCTCAAAAGGAGTTTGGTTCCAGAGCCTGTGCAATGTGTTGAAATAAGCCTGACCACATCTAGCTGGGGGTCTTTTAATTTAACATCATGCTCCTTACCCACTAGAAAGATAATGTTCCTTGTCCCAAAACCCTTCTTCATAGGGATTATCTGAATCAGTTTTCATTTGGTCCCTTAGCCAGGACAAGTTTGCCTTAGGAGACTCTGTCACAAACAAATTCCTCCAACAACATGCAAACCTTTCCATCACAAGAAGGCAATTCACAGAGGAGTGTTTAAAATCATTCATAGCAAGATTAGGAAATTTTTAGCACTTTAGATTATATTAATTGCCTAGATTAATAAACACAGTATTTGGAGTTTTGAGCTTTCTTTGATAAATTATGCTTAAGTTTTCCAACCTGGTTCATTTGAATAAGGAAGGAGTCTATGTAGTCTCGTGGGGAGCTGGGGTCCAATGTGTCTTTGTGTTCTTGGATCTTCATCTTGATAAACTTTCTCACTTCTTCATACTCTGCAAAAACTTTTTGATGGGGGCCAGGAAGATGGTCCATGAGTTTCGGAAAGAGGTTGTACATCTGTTGTAAAGAAACATAGCAACATACATTCTTGTGAAGAGACAATGATACATCTACTGTGTTTGGATCATTTTTACAGTATGATTTTCAAAAGACGTATATACTATTATACAAAATATGAAAACCAAATTAAAAAGCATTTCTATTTAATTTTTAATTTACCTGACCCACAGGGCTGCTGTTAACGTTTTCTATTTGAAAAAGTATGGTAAGAAGGCGTAAGAACTGCTTGTCTTCATAGCTGAACCGTTGACCAAAAACCAGGCAGCAGATCACGTTAGACACAGTACAGCTCAATAAGAATGTGGGGTCAAATGGTGCACCTGCAAGAGAAGAGGAATCATCTGTCAGATTAACTAAGGACTTCACTTTAGTTATGACATGCCCACACTTCCAACTTTCCCACTGTTTAGTCAGTTTTTTAAAGAGATTTAAAGAGTATGTTTGTTGGCACATGGCTTTCCCAAATAACAGTTTTCATGCATTTGAATGTGTTTTCTGAGATCAGTTGTTGTGCATCCTGATGTGTTAACAACCTGAAGCTCACAAAAACACTGTTTTAGTAGATCATATTGTGTTTTATGGGTGGCTGTGGTGGGTGTCAATTCAGTACTGGAAAATAATAGGTTAGTGGCATTAGCCCACTGTGGTATGTTTCTATCTTGCTAAACTTAAGACTGATTATATTCAATTAGTGTTATAGTGTCCTGTAATATTTAGGGCATGTGAAATGACCTTTCAGCACCTGAAATTATACCTTTTAATTTATGTATGTGAGCCCTCATATGTTCACTCTCTTCTTGGATCCATTCTTCCATCCCCTTGCGTCCCATCCCAAAGTCTCTTAGAGTGGTCATTGTGAAGCGTCGCAGCTGACGCCAGCGTTCCCCGTTACTGCTCCCTATACCTGAAAGGTTAAACCACTTACCAAAGTAATGGAAGAGAAGCCATGCTGGTTCATGAAAGAATTAAACACTAGGAAACAAAATCACTTGTGCCTTGACAAAGACAACATATTTAAGTGATCACGCTTTACCATATTTCTTGTTAGGGTTGTGTATTAATGGAGTTGGGGCTCTGCCTGTGAAGTCATCTGCTTGATCCACCAAGGCTTCTTTCACAGCATCATATCCTACCAGAACTACTGTCCGCTGCCAGCCTAGGTATACTGTCATCACTGGCCCATAGGTTTCACTGAACTAAAGATAGGTAAAATGATTTATTTAAATCATTTAAATTAAATAAATCATTTATTTAAATGCGCATTCATCTGAAATTTTGTCTAAATGCCAACATGCTGTTAAAGTTAAATTTGGTGTGTTTATAGAAAGTATGCGAGTCTCCTCAAATTACGAGAAAATATATTGTACAACTTAAAAAACCGCACAAATATTTAAAAAAGTGAACTCTTACCTTAACAAAGCTTTTAAAAGGTGCTTTGTTGTCTATCTGTAGAAGGTTTCCTATGAGAGGAAGTGCAGTGGGTCCTGGAGGCAAATGCCAGTTCCTTTTGTGTTTTATATTAAACATCCACAGCAGAACTAAGATTAAACCTGCTAAGATCACAGTTGCACAAGATTCCATCCTGCTCTATATAATATAAAAACTATAAAATAATGAAAAAAAAATACAAGACAGCAGCAAGTCAAGGAACTAGAAGCAAAAAGAAATTTCAACAAGACTCAGGGTTATGAGAAATATGAAGTTCACACTACAGCTACACAAATAAAGCAACAGAGAGCCCTGTTGAAAGAAGAACTCAAAGACAATATCAATTGGGATTAAGACTGCAAAGTCTAACTAAGAGTAAAACTATACTAATAGAACAGGATAAATCAAACTGTAATAAAAACAGAACTTAATATGCCAGCAACCCAAAAGCCTGGCTCCAAGACCCAGGACAGTCACACATAGGAGATCTGTTTATATTTAACAGGGAGTTTGCGTAAGCATGGAATAGGACACTGGTGAGCTTATTGATTAACCACTCTTCTTAGTTAACCTTTAATTTATTATGTTTTTTAGAATTTTTTTAAAACTGTCAAATGTTTTATTGCGGCTCCAAAACCAACAGCAGCGGCAGGCTAGACGACACACAACAATAAACACGTTAAATGCACTTCTGAGCTATTTGTTCTTGCAATCATTTTTGATAGGTCTTTATCAATTGAGTTCTGTCTTGCTGGGGGTCACAGACTTCTGCAAAAACTGTCTAATAGGGGACGACCGTGGCTCAGGGGTTTGGGAAGCGCATCTATAACCGGGAGGTCACTGGTTCGATCCCCGGGCTCTCTGTCCAGGTCGTTGTGTCCTTGGGCAAGACACTTTACCCTACCGCCTACTGGCGGTGCGATATGGCAGCCTCGCTTCTGTCAGTCTGCCCCAGGGCACCTGTGGCTACAACTGTAGCTTACCGCTTGCTTGTGAATGCGAGAGTGAATGAATAGTGGCATTGTAAAGCGCTTTAGGTGCCTTGAATCTTTAATATGACGGCGTCTCAACTTTGGCCGGGGAAGATGCGCTCTGGGCCTTCTTCATTACTAGGTCGTGGAAGCACCGGTCGATGAAATCTTGGAGAGCGTCTAAACTCTCTTCGTTGTCCTCCAGGGTGTTGGAGATAGTTGGACAAATGTGGTTAGTTAAATGACAATTGATTAGTGTATTTGGAATACTTCAAGTTTTTTTTTTTTTAATTTAGGAATACTTTAAGTTTTAAAGCGTTTTTTATATTCTATGCTACCATTTGCTTTTTTTCCCTCCAAATCTCCGGCGTCTGACGTCACCTACAGCATAATTCGCTTACCTTCTCCCGTCACTTCCATCACTTACGGTCTCACTTCCCTCCTCCTCTCACTTCCCTCCTCTATATTATTTTGAGCACAATGTTTCTTTGTTTATCTAAAAACAAATGAATTAAACTGTGTTTATATTGATATCCAATGAGTTCAACCCTTTGTGCATTGTGCAACTGAAAGAGACGTAAATACTAATTTAGTTTTTCTAAAGTGGGTTTGACCTGCAGCTCAGTAAAGCACCCCTCCGGGAGCCAAACCCATCTGTTCTCTGATTGGATAGTGAAATTTGTGATTGACATGACATCGACTAATCAGCTGAAAGGAAGAAAAATCAGGTCAAAATTCGTACTGGTAAGTTGAAACTTGAGTGCAGAGTTTCACTCTTATTTTTTTTGCTTTGTATCTGTAAACAGACCTTAACAAAAAGAATTTGTAATTTGTGTAAATATTTTTACACACACAAATCTTTTTTATGCACACACAAATTCTTATCTACAGATGCACAAAGATACGCATTCTGACTTACAACAACAACAAGATTAGGGATGGTGTACATGAGAATCGGATGTCCACTTGGAGCAACTGCATTTCTGCTTCTGCGCATTATGTGGGTGTTCCACAAATGTGCAACTTGTTGCAGCTCTTTCTGTTAAATATTAACAATTTTTAAAAAATCTCACGAGAGCACATTTCTTTTGGCTCAACATGTTGACCAAAAGCACCACACACGTGCCTTTTTTTTAAACATTGTGATTTTATGTTTCCGGCCAGTGAAATATGCATTTTTTTCATATCCTGAACATAATGGTAATAAGCCTGGTTTATGTGCATGGTGGGTGTTAAAGCGAACTTTTTCTCTCTCTGTGTCTCTCTTTCTCTCTAACACACAGACACACACTGACTCAATAAAAGAATATAAATGTGGTTACATACCTCGATGACGTTCAGGCATGTAAACAATATGAGTTGCTTGTCCAAAAAACATCCAGAAAAACAGTCATTGTCTTTTAATTTCTGGAAACGATTTTTCCAGTGCTGACTCTCATAAAGGCTCACCAGCCTTGAATATGCTGATTGTGATTGCTGGGCCCAGTAATAAAACTGTTTCGATCCATAATCCAATGCAAGAGTCTTTGCATCTCTGCCATTATGACCCAAAGCAGAGCTAATCCTGGCAGGTGTGCCCATCTTCTTTTCTACTTTTACTATGAAATATCCAGCAATGACTTTGGGATCATTGTTTGTTGAATAGGCTTGAAGCCAAATCGTAACTCTAGAAAAGCCATCAATACAGCCATTTATACAGATTCCAAAAGGCTTCAGTTTGTCATAGAAGTCAACATTTACTGATATTTCAGTAAATGTCTCGCAGTATACTCTGCGTGACAACATAACCTGTGTAAATGCAGTTCAGCTGGTGTAGTTTGTATCCATGGAGCCTCCCGTGTCCCTCCAGTTGATCAAAAAGAAATCGTGCCACCTCAGTCGACTCAGACTCATTCTTTCTCCAGTATAGCCACATGCGTTTTAGGTTTCTTCTGAGTGTCTGCATGCTTATCACAATACTGTCCCACCTGCTCAGTAACAGAAAATCTCCCCATGCCTCAATCCAAGCATAAAATAGAACTTAATTAATTCCGATAAACAAGCCATGTTCTCGCACTCTGATCTGCACTGCCATCCACTTCACTATGTTTTAAGGCAAACGAATATATCATGTTCAAACAATAAAAGATATGTTATAACGTGAAAACTTTATTGTTCAAACAATATAATTATCTCGTTTGTACGTTAAAGGTTTTTTGTTGTAACGTGATAATTATGTATATTGTAATAACGTAATATTTTGTCGTTCAAACGTGAAAGTATAATGTACTAACATGATAGTATATTGTACAAACATGAAAAGTATATTGTTAGAACAATAAAGTTTTCACGTATAACGTGATATACCTCTGTTGTTTTATTGCCTGGGTGTCAGCTCTACGCTTCCATAGAAAATACTATGATTTAAATTTTAAAGCAAAATTTCACACATGAGAACAATTTTTTTTTTATTTACTTTGTCCTTGTTAGGCTTTTTTTTGGGGGGGGGGTTGTAAAGTTTTAACAGCCATGATGAGACTATTTACATAAAAACCTTAATGATTTGTTGATAGGTGTAAAGCCATTTACAGTAGTTATTGGTTAATAATAGTAGAAATATTTATTGCCTGTAGAGGAAAAATAGTCCAATTAGTACAAGAAACAATAACTCTTTTTAAAAAAAAAAGGAAACAAAAAACAATACATGACAAAAAACAGAAAGCACAGTTATGATGAGATGAAAGATTTACATGTAATGGTCTTGTGTTCTACATCAGTGAGGTACTAGCAAACTACTGACCCTGAACGCATCAGAAACACACTGTGATCATTTAGGTAGTCTGCATGGAATTGACTTGGCCTCAAGCAAGTTAGAGACATAGTTGGTGCTTCCAACCGTCCACTTTCCTTTCCACTTAGCGTTACAAGGTGCTGGGTCCTTACCAGCTGTCAAAGGGAAAGAGAGAGGATAACCTCGGACTCTCTTTGCAGGGTTCACGTGTGTTTACCCCAAAGAGGCGTAGTTAAAAATGTGCTATATTGACCCAAAAGAGGTCAAAGTAATCTCTGCAGAAAACCAGCTGCGTTAACATTGTGCTACACTTGTAGCTGAATACATCATTGGAGAGAATGTTATTAAAGCAAATACTAAGATTTTAATGTTGAAACAACATTTCAGACAGGAGAGCAATTTTTAATTCATTCACGTTAATCCTTGTATTTTTTTGTTTTCTACAGTTTCAACAATGATGATGAGACTGAGTATTTATATAAAAGTCTTTATGATTTGTTGATAGGTGTAAAGCCATTTAGTAGATAGTAGTAATATTTATTGCTTGTAGAGAAAAACAGTCCATTAATCAACTCATAAAAAAAAAGAAGAATAAATGACAAAAAACATAAACACAGTTATAATGAGATGAAAGATTTTCATGTAATGGTTGTGTGTTCTACATCAGTGAGGTACTAGCAAACTAACTGTAAAATAAACATCAAATCACTGTTTCACAAGAAGCTGATGAAGACACCCTTGTTCGAGTGCTTCAACCAGACTATAACTCTGTCTGAACAAATCATGTTTTTAACGAGGTGTGGCCATGATATGGTATCTACAGGGCACATTAAGAAAACTGCTGTATTCGGGAATGAGATTTATACTGTCAGGGCCTCCAGGACAGGAAAAAGTGAAATCCTGCAGCAATGATACTATGAAAATAAAAAGTTCCATACGGGCCAGAGACTCGCCAACACAGTTTCTCTTCCCTGTAGAGATACACAAAGGACTCTGATTAAAAATAACTGCAGGGCTCTAGACTAACTTTTTGTCACGGTTGCACTTGTTTTCTAAGGTGCGCCAGCACAAAAGTTAGGTGCACCCAAATTTTTCAACCACATTGCTTACCACCACAATTTTACATATTCACTTTTTTTCGGGGGGGGGGGGGGGGGCAGCTGTCCATACAGACAGTATTGATTTGTAAATGACAATCTTGTCAACACAAAGTTCTTTATTTGGAGCACAGTTCTACATGAAACATAAGTGACTGAAAAAGTGCTTGTGCTTTAAGTGCTTCACTGAGCTGAAATTGAAACTTAATACATCTCAAGATATATTAAAGAAAAGGAAATCTTAATTAAAAAGACCTCAAAGTGTCTGATAAGCCTTCAAATTGAACATCTCAGTATCTGAACATCTAAACAGCTTGATATCTTATAGATTATCCTCCACTGCAGTCACATGCCCCTCAGATGGCCAACTCCTGTAATTTGGCCTTTTTCCCATTTTTTTCTTGTGTGTTTGGGATGACACCTATAAACTTCACATACGCGACATCATTACTGTATGTAGGGTTTACGTTCAAGCCATTTTTCTTGTGAAGAATTATTTCGGACGTACAATAGGCATATTGTAACATTACATAGGCAATGTTAAACTTAATCATCATCTCGGCCTCCTCTGGTGACCTGTTTGCTGCAAACGTATATGGCTCATTATCTTATGCCATCTCCAGACCAGTGTTAGACACAACCTGAGAGGTTGATGGCTCCGTGTCATAGCACTGGCTACGGACGGATCAGGCCTTAAGGAAAAAGTTATCAATCGTTCTTTTCATCTTTTATCATTACCCACAGCTATATCTACTTCTATCGGGCCTAGGCTACTCACACCTCTCTATTCGCCTGCACTTTCAAACGTACACACACGCAGGCCTACAGAAATATGTGGACCACAGCTATTCAGAGAGGTCTCTAAATGGTTTAGACCATGATATGGGCATAGTGTGTGTCTGTTGTTGACCACACGGAGACTTTCAGAGTTGTAGGGACATTTTCTTTTACTCGAATGGCTGGTCACACCGGTGCGAACTAGGATTTTTTTAGTCACACCATTGAGAAATTAGGTTGCATGTGTGTCCAAACTGGTCACATTCTAGAGCCCTGAATTGCTTTTCACTGTAAATATCAAGATATTTGGGGAAAAAAAATTACGTCAACATGCAAAAGAACTGGATGATCAATAACTGTGTGTTGACTCTTTACCTGCAGAGAATGGCATGAATGCAGGACTTTTCTTAAAGTTGCCATTATTGTCCAAGAAGTGCTGGGGGTTGAAGGACCTGGGAGTGGCCCATTGCTTTTCCTCTTTTAGCACAGAGTGCAACAGCGGAATAATTACAGTGTCCTATTCAAAACATATATCTTGTTAGTGTTGCTGCTTTCAACATTATTCTCTGACTTGATATACAATAGATTCTGTACTACACATGAGATCTTGGAATTGAAAATACCTTTGGGATTGTATAACCCCTGAAGGATATGTCATTCAGTGTGTAGTGAGGGATGCTGAGAGGGGTAAGGTCAAGAAAACGCTGCACTTCATGGATGACAGCAAGTGAAAAATGGAGGGACTTCCTGTCCTCCATCCTGGGACAACGGCCTTTTCCAATAACAGTGTCAATTTCTTGCTGCATTTTCTCTGGACACAGCAAAGCAGAAATGATTACCACTCTGATTTGTTTTATACGTCCACCAAGGGACGTATTCCTAACCATAATGTATTAGGGCTCGTAAAGTAAATTCAAGGTCTTGTTTTGTAAACTTACCCTGTATTTTGGGGTATTTAATCAGCACGCTAAGAGCATATCTCAGGGTGGAGCTGGTGCTTTGTGTTCCAGCCATAAACAGAGTCATTATTGTAGAGACCAAATTGTCATAGTGGAACTCAGTTGTGGAAATCTCCTTTTCCTGAGAGAAGAAAGTTGCCATTGTTCTCAGAATATCTTTATCGTCATTTTAACAAGTACAACAAAATAAATGCAGTCCCTGCCTTGTCAAGCAAAGTTTAAAATATAATTACAAATGAAATATAAAAAAAGAGGCAGAAGACTATATTCAGTAATAATTAATAGAACCTTATTGCACATAAGCACTGTTGCACAGGATGTCACAGGATGTCATCCATTGCACAGTATTTGTCTGTAATTCAGTACCCTAACAGCTGCAGGGTAGATGTTGCTATTTAGTCTATTAGTCTTTGTTCTGATGCTTTTATATCTATTGCCTGATGGGAGCGGTTCAAACAGGTTATGAGGGGGGCGTCCTACTTTCCTGAGACAGCGAGAACGGTGCAGTTGGTCCAGACAGGGTAAAGAACAGGCAATGATCCCCTGGGGCAGGGGTGTCAAACTCAAATACACAGTGGGCCAAAATGCAAAACTAGAACAAGGTCGCAGGCTAACATTAATGTTTATTGAAAAATATCTTCCTCCAGATTTAAGAATGAATCTCTTCTTATGGACTCAAACAAGTTTTGCTGAAAAACTGAATGTGGAACAAGCAAAGCATAATACTAAACAATGTATATATTAGCTGTATAATACCAGTAGGCCAGCTCTAATAGTAATTTGGTATGGCTTGGCGGGCCAGAGTTTGACACCTATGCCCTGGGGAATCTTTACAATCCCCTGAAGTGGTTTCTTCTGTGCTGTTGTCCAGCTGGAAAACCACACACAGAGACAGTAGCATAGAATGCTCTCGATAGAACATCGATAGAAGGACATCAGCAGCCTTTGAGGGATGTTATTTTTACTGAGGATTCTCAGGAAATAAAGTCTCTGCTAAACCTTCTGTGCCAGCTCTGCTGTGTTCAGACCCAAGGACGTGTCCTCCGTGATGTGAACCCGGAGGACACGTCTCCGGGTTCACATCACGGAGCTGATGCTGATGGCCAAGGAGATGTGGGGGCCACCTTTACCCTTTCTGTGCGATTTTTCAGAACTCCAGCGCTTCTTTGTCCTTGTTGGTCTCTCCTCATTTTCCTCTCTCTATTTTTTCTTTCTGTCTGTGTGAGTGTATAATTGTGTGTGCATCTAACCATGTCTGGTGTTGCAGGGGCAGAATCTGTTCTGGCTTCTAGCCGTTTGTCCCTGCACACCTGAGGTGAATGACCTCATCTGTTTGTCATCAGTTGATTATCTTGCCATTATTTTTTATTATTTATTTTTTAAGATGGGAGAGATCCTTCGATATTCATCTGAGCATTGAACTAACTACATTAGTGAAACCAACTTCTCAAGTAATAAGTTTGATTATGGTTTGTTCCTTGATTTTAACTTAGTGTCATGGTCTGGGTGGAATGCAAATATATTCTAAGCCCCGTTTACAGCTACCAGTCACACTCTTGTTTAACCTAAAGCAACCTGTCAAGCACTTGTAGATTCAGGCACCGAACAGAGTCTCATTGGCAGTGAGCTAGCCAGACAACTGAACATCTCACTGGTTAAGCTAGATCCACCCATTCCTGCCAAAGCCTTAAACGATGAAGGTTTTGCCCACATCAATCATTGCACTGCGCCCGTCGCATTACTAATTTACTTGTAATTACATTACAAACCACGGAGAGACTCTCAACTTTTTCACATTTCATTCTCCAGATACACCACTCATCCTAGGTTTTCCTTGTTTGGAGGTTCACAATCCTCTCTTAGATTGGTCCAGCCAAAGAATTGTTATTTGGAGCCCATTCTGTCATGCCAACTGTCTCGTTTCTGCTCGCCAACCTCAGGCTCCTCAAAGGCTGTCCGAGGAAAACACAGCCGCTGACCTCTCCACTGTTCCCTTTGTGTATCATGACGTGCAGCCATGGAGAAGTACATAAGGGAGTCTCTCACAGCCAGCATCATTCAGCCATCTTCCTCCCCGATAGGGGCCAGTTTCTTTTTTGTTGACAAAAAGGATGGCTGTCTCCGGCCATGTATTGATTTTTGCAGCTTAAATGACATTACAGTTAACTCATTCACTGCCATTGACGTCTATAGACGTCAATTGAAAAACTTACGTTGACTGCCATTGACGTCTATAGACGTCAATTACGTTTTCAATGGGAGGGGCTAGAATACAACCTCGGGCAGCTTGTCAGTGAACATCAGACTGCTTGAAATGTATTTTTCACAAAAAGCTCGTTTTCTCCCTTTTTTTGGTCAAAACAGGCATTTTTGGTGGAACCCACCTCTCTTCTACAGCTGATTACTAAAGAACGGAAAATGGTAGAAACAAGCTTTTTTTTTGGGATGGAAGAAGAGAGTATGTTCTTCATTTTGGTAGGTTCAGCGTTTATGTGATCATAACACACAGTTTTCTGTGGCTCTTCAAAAATGAGTAAAAATGCTCAAAAACCCTGGCAGTGAATGAGTTAAGAATAAATAACCTTTACACCTCATCAGCTCCGCAGTTGAACCACTCCAAAGCGCCACAGTCTTCACCAAACTCAACCTTCTAAACCCATATCATCTGGTTCAGATCAAACATGAGGACAAGTGGAAGACAGCTTTTGAACACACACCTGGGACACTTCAAATATCTGGTCATGCCATTTGGTTTAACTAATGCTCCAACATTATGTCCCCACAGCATGTTGCTTTAAGGCTGGCTGAAAATCTGCTCCATGGTCTCCCTAAACTCCCGCACGTTTTTTCTTTAGCTACTGCTGGTGCTACACTCTGCTGGTAGCCAAAAGTCCATACAGTTGCTTAGGCAATGTAGGTGCAGGACACAGCTAAATTAAGAATATAATTTTTAGCACTTTAGATTTTATTAATTACCTACATTAATAAACACAGTAGTTGTAGTTTTGTGTATTCTTTTATATATTATGCTTAAGTTTTCCAACCTGGTTGATTCGAATAAGGAAGGAGTCTATGTAGTCTCGTGGGGAGCTGGGGTCCAATGTGTCTTTGTGTTCTTGGATCTTCATCTTGATAAACTTTCTCGCCTCTTCATACTCTGCAAAAACTTTGTGGTGGGGGCCAGGAAGATGGTCCATGAGTTTCGGAAAGAGGTTGTACATCTGTTGTAAGGAAGCATAGCACCATACATTCTTGTAAAGCATGTACTGTGTTTGGATAATTTTTCCAGTATGATTTTCAAAAGATGCAGGACAGACTGATGTATATATTCTTATACAAAATATGAAAACCAAATTTAAAAGCATTTAATTTTTAATTCTGCTCCCACTTTCAGTTACCTGACCCACAGGGCTGCTATTAAGCTTTCCTATATGAGAAAGTATGGTAAGGAAGCGCAAGAACTGCTTGTCTTCATGGCTGAAACGTTGACCAAGAACCAGGCAGCAGATCACGTTAGACACAGTACGGCTCAATGAGAATGTGGGGTCAAATGGTGCACCTGCAAGAGAAGAGGAATCATCTGTCAAATTAACTAAGGACTTCACTTTAGTTATGACATGCCCACACTTCCGACTTTCCCACTGTTTAGTCTGCGCTTCTCCGTTTCAAACTATTACAAGTTTGGTCAATCAACTTTTAAAACGATTCAAAGCGTATGTTTGTTGGTTTTCCAGAAAATGGTGTTTTCATGCATTTGACTGTGATTTCTGATATCAGTTGTGCATCCTGATGTGTTAACAACCTGAAGCTCACAAAAGCTCTCTGTTTTAGCAGATCATATTGTTTTTTTGGTGGTGGTGGTGGTGGTGGTGGTGGTAGTGGATGTCAATTCAGTAGTGGAGAATATTGGGTTAGTGGGATTAGCCTACTGTAATATGCTTCTGTTTTTCCAAAGTGAAGACTGATTATTTTCCGTTAGTATTGTAGTGTCCTGTTATGTTCATGGACAGCTTATTGTGTTTCCTTTTTGGTTATCTGGCATGATGTGTCAGTGACTTTAACACTGGTCCTTGTCTCTTTCTTTAGAGCATTCTCATGGCAAAGAGTGTGTACATTTGGGACAACCAGAGTTGTAGATGAAAATCGGTATATGGGTGTGGTCACTAGGGATGATAGTGTTCCATATAGTGTTTTATATATCAAAATATATATGTATTTGTTAGGGGTGCAACGATACGCAAAATTCATGGTTCGGTTCGGTACTTTGGTGTCACGGTTGGATATTTTTTCGATACAAAAAACTGTTCATGCTTTTTTAATTTGTCATTTATTAAAATTATAAATATATATTTTAACTCAAACGTACAGTTTTTAAATTTAATGTTGCTGAAACAACAAAGGGATAAAATAATAAATCTATCTGATCGAGAAATCACTCATCGTTGGAAAAGAGAGTTTATTACAGAGAAATGGTTCTTTTCTAAATAAAAGCTATACTATACGCTTCTTCTGGAGTATATTCTCAGCAGCACATTAAACATATCAGGTCCCCATAAGAAGAATCATGTGCTAACGGCTGTCTAAATGACTCAGGTAAAGTTTGTAGCATGCGTGCTTGTTGTTTTTGTTGTTTAGTTCCAAAGGCCAGATCTGAATGAGGGTGGGGGAGGTTCAATTTGCCATGTTGCAATGAGCTTAGCTTCTGTCTTGCTAGCTTGCGCTGCGCTCAGTGGATCTGCGCTGGACAGTGCAGCCTAGGCGGAGTAGTCGAACGCAGATCCACTGAGCTAGTATTTGTTTTCACTTATCAGCATTTCAATTTTTTAATATGTTATATACATATAGGTACCATGCTGTTCATAGTAAACGTAGCTTGGCATATTGCACAGTAGCCCTTTTCACATCAGCTGAAACTATACCTTTTAATTTATGTATGTGAGCCCTCATATGTTTACTCTCTTCTTGGATCCATTCTTCCATCCCCTTGCGTCCCATCCCAAAATCTCTTAGAGTGGTCATTGTGAAGCGTCGCAGCTGACGCCAGCGTTCCCCGTTACTGCTCCCTATACCTGAAAGGTTAAACCACTTATCAAAGTAATGGAAGAGAAGCCATGCTGATTCATGAAAGAATTAAAGCACTAGGAAACAAATCACTTGTGCCTTGACAAAGACAACATATTTGAGTGATCACGCTTTACCATATTTCTTGTTAGGGTTGTGTAGAACTGGAGTTGGTGCTCTGCCTGTGAAGTCATCTGCTTGATCCACCAAGGCTTCTTTCACAGCATCATATCCTACCAGAACTACTGTCCGCTGCCAGCCTAGGTATACTGTCATCACTGGCCCATAGGTTTCACTGAACTAATAAAAATTATTTGTTTTAATGATAAGCATTGAGCTTTTTATGAGTTTTATGCAAAAACACACTGCAGTAATTGCACACCCTTAATAAAGTATTCTGATTCTGAAGTGTTAAGATGCTGTTAAATTTAGTCTGTTTGAAGACAGTTTTTACTCTCCTCATATTACAAAATATACTATTGTAAACTTACCTTAAAAAGACTTTTAAAGGGTGCTTTTTTGTCTATCTGTAGAAGGTTTCCTATGAAAGAAAGTGCAGTGGGTCCTGGAGGTAGACGCCTGTTTGTTTTGTTTTTTACATTAAATATCCACAGCAGAGCTAAGATTAGCCCTGCCAAGATCAAAGTTGTAGAAAATTCCATGATGCTGTATAAACTTTCTTATCTTAACTGTTATTATGTTGTCACTTGACAAGAAATAGTTTCAAATGCCAGACTCGAAGGCAAACAACTGAACTAACCCAGAAAATACGTCAGTCTAGATGCAAAAGTAAACAGAAAATGAACACTGACAGGGCACACACAAGGTAAATAAACAGACTGTTATGTTACTGCTTAGTTAATTTCATGTTTTAAATGTTAGTAAAATGCGCCACCCTGTGGCCCCTTTAAGTCGATATTTTGTGACAGTAGAAGAAGAGTTAGACAGGAAGTTCATGTTTTCTTGCTATGCTGTTTCAAGATGGCTGCTCCACATTTGTGTCCTTCTTTGGGTGTTTGTTAAAGCATTGTCTGTAAGTATTTAATGGTAAAAAGCAATGAGACACTCCAAGTGTTGTTTTTATGTGTGATGGACCACAGTTAACAAGTTTTCTATGTGCTATTCATATGTAAATAAGATCGCCAGTTCATATGCTAATTAGCGGTGCTAATCGTCATGCTAGCTTCTCAAATGCATTGTTAGGTCATTGGCACATGTTGTTGTTAAAACAGTACAGATGAGTAATGTACATTTCCACATATGCTTTATTGTTACAGTTTCACAAAATGAAAGAACCAGTAAACTTCATAAGATCTCATCTATTGTCTGGAGTTCCTAGGTTCATGTTTAGCTGTGTGGATAGCTAGTCAGACTTCTAGCGAGGCCATTTCCACAGACACTCTGACAAAGTTTGTAAAGACAATGACTTTCTTAACAATAATAATACATTTTAATTAAAAAAAAATAACCTTTCAAAACACTCAAGGACACTGTACACAGCAGAATAGAGACAAGCAAAACAACAACAGGCATAGCAATTTATAAAATTATAAACATAAAACGTAGAGCAAATTTAAAATAGCAGAATGGAGAAGCTCATGTAAAGTAGACTATTGTGAACGGGTGAGTTTTGAGTCTAGATTTAAAAAGAGAGAGGGAGGTGATATTTCTTATATGAGGGGAAAGGGAATTGCAGAGTCGAGGAGCAGAGCAGCAAAAAGCCCTTTGCCCCATGGGGGCTAGCTGGGGGGAAGGGACAGATAATAAGCTCTGTAATAGGAGACTGTGAGCTATGTGATGTAAGGATTCCCAACTTCCTTTTCTGAAGATTGGTATTTTTTTTTTTAAAAACTGTTAAGATTAGCTAAATGTCATTTTTTGCTTATTGACATAAATGTTTGTAAACCAGTTTTACTGAAACTGTTTTTGTGTGAGAACACAATGCAAACTGTATGTAAGGTTCTAGAATGATTATAGGAACAAAATACCTGATCCCTGTGAAGCAAGAGAAGTTAGCAAAGCAAGTTTGCCTAGGAAATAGCAGCTGCCAGGGTGATGTGTAAGTAAGATCAAGAAAACTTTCTGAGAAAACTTGTGGGATTGCTAAAAATGCAAATCAAACACAAATCCCCAAAAAGCCTTCAGTTGATCCAAGATGCTCTTGGAATCATCCCTTAGTTATGCTGCAATACGCATACTCTAATGGGGGCTTCCCATGATCCACTGAGCATTTCTTCTTCACTCACCTTTTTTACTCACTTTGTGTTTACACACCACTCCGCATTTAATCATTAGTCATTATTAATCCCCGGCTTTCTTCCACAGTGTGTCTTTCATCCTGCCTGCCTCCTTCAACCTCAGCCTTCAACCTGGCTGTTCCTTGATTAGCCTGTTGTTTTTTTTTTTCCTGTCAAAAGGTAGTTTTTCCTTCCACTGTCAATTGCTTGCTCATAGAGAATCTTTTGATTGTTGGGGTTTTCTCTGCATTATTGTAGGGTCTCTAGCCTTACAACGTAAAGCACCTTGAGGTGATTGTTGTTTTGATTTGTCATCCATCCATTCGCTTCCGTTTATCCTTTCCAGGGTTGCGGGGACGCTGGAGCCTATCCCAGCTGTCATAGGGCGAGAGGCGGGGTACACCCTGGACAGGTTGCCAGTCTGTTGCAGGGCTAACACATAGAGGCACAGACAACCATTCGCACTCACATTTACGCACAGATTCACACCTATGGGCAATTTTGATTAATCAATTAACTTGTTCCCACTAACTGCATGTCTTTGGACTGTGGGGGGAAGCCAGAGTACCCAGAGGGAACTTCAATGATAGAGATGTAATGACATTGCTATTTTAGCTGTTACTCAAACTGTTTTTTGTCTTTTCAGTCAGATTTATATCTACAAGAAATGGTACAACTTGTTCCTTTCAGTGTGGGTAACTCTAACAGGAAAAAGTTGTACTTTACTGTTTGTCCTGGCTGTCAAACAGTAAAGTAATGCCAAGCAGTAAGACTTTGGGTATTTTAAAGCAGTCATAATATAATTTTAAAAAAGTGATGCTTATGATAAAAAAAATGAATGGATGTCTTGACTATAATAATCTGCTTGATACACACATTAAGCATGTGCATTTTCAGGTTATGCATATCCCCCTCTTGTACAGATTTGCTTCAAAATCCCTCCTCCCCAGACCCTGGCCTATGTCTGCTTTGCTGCAGTTTGTTTGTTCTAGAGAGACAAGCACAAAGTCATGTTGACAAAAGGATTTAATGTGTTAACCTTTAAACTGCATTCCATGTATAATTACACTGTGCACACAGGTGAAAGGGTAATTTCCAAAAGCAGGGCAGAAGACACTGAGAGAAATGTGGACGAGAAAAAAAACATTCAGTTCAGTGAGATCATCTTTTCTCAAATTTATGACACAAATCCAAATCTGAAAAAAAAAAAAACAAAAAAAAAAACATACCCAATTTCCTTCAGGATCAACCTTCAAGATCAATAAAGTTTTATTGAATTGAACTGAAATCTGAGACTAATATGTTCTTATAAATGTCTGTGTGACTGGAATCAGACTGCTGACCCAGTTAATATCAAGTCATCATGGCATGGAAAAAGTGATACAACACAGACAGTGTTTACAGGAGTAGGGCTTATTTATGATTAACCTGAGGAGCATTGGCACAAAGCCAGGAAGCACACCTTTATTGATTGCTAAATTAGTCCTACAGATTACCCAACAGCTGATTAGTAAATAACAACATACTTATATTACAAACATCAATATAAGGAATTTGAAAGCCCTGTCAACTAAAAAGCAAATCCTCCACAGTCAAATGCATCAAAGTCGGAGTCTCCTTCGAAGTCGAAGCTGTTAAAGTGTGGGGAATCGACATCCTGGCTGCAGGCATGGAAGGAGCCCCCAGCAGAAAGCTCAGAGAAGCCCCCTGTGCCGTGGGCAATTTCTGGGGGTCTTGTGGCAAGGGGAGAGGAAGGGGAGCAGGAATTGAGGTAGCCCAAAGCAGAGGAGGCTGCTGCCCCTCCCATCAGTAAGCATACTGCCCTCACTGCCCGGGCATCACTGCTGTTGCCATGGCGAAGACAGTCGGACATACGGTGAGGTGGTGCCACAGAAACACTACGCAGAGGGTGCCGTGACACATTTGCTGTAAAAGATGTAAATGTTGTTAAATTCACAAATTTATGTGTAGTTTGGCTTATTTACCAGCCAGACAGCATATATTATACTAACTGGCTACTATAATACTATTATACTACTACTGGCAATAGTGTATATGTGTGTACTAGACTTAGTATTCATAAACTACTTAAATTAAATGGGACACAGTAGAAATACAATTAAGCTATATTTTTCATTACTCAAAATTAGATCAAAACACGATTAACCCCAACTCTGCCTCTGTGTGCTCTGTTACGGCTTTGCAGGTGCTTAAGGACACCATCTGTCATGCTCAAAACAACAGAGCACTAAATTATAAAGGAAAAAACAAACATGAATTGTCCAAATGCATCACATTTAGCAAATTAAATTAGTCAGAGCTTCAGTAATTAAGATGCAGTTGTAACTGTAATAAAGCAACAGCTGTGTGACAGATGTGATAATGTGTAGTTTTAGGCATAAATGCTTCAGAAATGTGTATTGTCAAATTTCTGAATGTGCTTCCCATTTGTTTTATTCACAAATCGTTTTATATCCATTAGTTCATTAATTAACCAGATTAGAGTTTTTGTTCATTTGTCTTGTTTTTTCTGTTTTGTGAAATTAATCAGCACCCTTCTTCAATCTACTGTCAAGTAATTACAAATGGCCTAAGAGCTGACCTTGGTTTTGCCCTCTCTCTCTGAAGGAGCCTCCCCGTTCAGTGACCCTAGTCAAAGGAGGGGTGCCCTCACCAACCCTTGGTGACCCGGGGTCTTTATCACTGGCAGAGTCGGGCAGGGGGTCTCTATCTGTGATGCAGGGAGTGAGGCTGCGTTGTCTCTGAAGTGTCAGGGGTGACATGACACCCTAGCAAATTGGAAAAAGTAAACGTTATTATATGACAGAAATAAACAGTCTACAATTGGAACAGGAATCTAACAAATTAGCAGTGAGAAACATAGAGAACACAATTTGTTTTAATATTAAATAAAACAGTGCTACCTAACTCACCTCTCTCACTTTCCTGATGACCTTCAGCCAGAGCCTGTGAAAGATAATGACATGTCATGATGTTTGAAACAGATCCAAAGTTTTATTTTTTATTTTTTCAACAGCAGAAAAGCCTGATAATCACGTGCAGTAAATTTATTTGGTAACAAGTAGAGCAAAGGAAACCTAAATTTCAGAATGTATGTGTGTGTAAATATGCCACCATGTGCAAAACAACTGATAGTGAATGGGTAAAGGACATCTGAGCTCCAGAGGGAAGGAGACAGAGAGAGCGTGAGACCTACGTGCAGTCGTCTGGGTTGTCTGAGAGCAGCAGCAGGAACTTGTTCTGTGGCAGGATAAGAGCAAAGCAGCAGTCCCTCCTGCCCCCTGGAGGCAACTTGGGCAGGTCAAGTATTTCTCGTCCCTCTGCAATTGACTCACAGCTGCTATGTAGTGCTACTACTTGGTCTGGAGGGGACTCTGCATCCCGGCACACCAGCAGGTTACCCTCTATGGTCAGCACAAGGTACTTCTCCTTCCACTGCTTAAACATGAAGCCGCCTCCAGAAAAAAGAAAACAGTACAAGTAGGCTCATAAATAGGAGATGAATCAAAAAGTGCCAGAACAGCCAAAACAAGCTGAACAGGAGGTCCTTCTGACTAATCAGACAAACAAGTCCCAAAAAAACAACTGTAAAAAAATAACTGTAGCAAAAGCACAGAGAAAATGTTATGTTATGTTCTGCCATTTATCATATCATCTGAAGTTGTTTTTTCTGAGGCTTTTCAGTCTGGTGCTGTTTAGTCTGACTGAAAGAAACTGATGGACATTATGGACAATGCCAGGCATCCTCTGCACACGGCCATTAACAACCAGAAGAGTCTGTTCAGTGACAGGTTGCTTCTCCCAAAGACAAGAACTAACAGACTTAAAAACTCCTTTGTCCCACACGCCATCAGACTGTTTAACTCCTCTCTGGAGGGGAGAGGGAGGGGAAACAGGAGGACAAAGGAGGGGGGAACAACTAAGCTGTGGTGCCTCTTCACCTCACTGTGCAATACCTTTTGTGCAATACTTTTGTAAGTAGTCAACGGTGCAATAGACTCAATACTTGAAATGTGCAATTCACTTGTATTTTTATTTTTATTCCTATTTATTCTATTTATCCCCTTCGTATATTTTATTTATATTGTCTCTGTATTTATATATATGTGTGTGTGTATAACTCTGTAACTTCTGTCGGTGCTGTGCTTTTTTGGAAATCGAATTTCCCAGAGGAACCCACCCGAGGGATTAATAAAGTTCTATCTAATCTAATCTAGTCAGAAGTCTCATGTGTTTTTCAATGGAATGTGATGTTTTTTGTTTATGGTTTGACATCTGAGACCGTTTGATCTGATGTCTGACGATGGTTTCCTGAAACCTGAAGATGTCTTAAAATGTACACCATAGCACTGATCAATGACAGTTGATCTGATCTCACTCCCTTTGTTTGTCAGTGTTGTTAGTTTCGGTCATTACTGTTTATAAGGTTAGGGAAACTGGCATTCAGCTGACACTGAAGAAGTCACTTGGATGAGTGACGAAACATTTGTTGCACTGAAAATGTTACATCCAGATGAACAGAATCAACTTTTTGAGAATTCCTTACCTGGATGATTGAACATGAATCAAGATACTTCCGTATTAGTAGTAATGTTACTGCTGGCATTGTATGTCCAGAACTATAACGGTGTTGTTTGTTTGGTTGTATGCTTGTACTTTCACTAACTTAACTGAAAGTTTCACAAACAAATAACACAATTGTTTAATGAGCAGGTTCTTTGATAGAAATGTTCTATTTTTGTCAGTTTCAGTGATATAATTGGATACTTATTGCAGTGGCATAAACACAACTATAACAATGTCCAATAAATTGTTTGGGGGGTTTTATGAGCACAAACAGCAGCCTCAAAATCACACTGATTAAAAATTACAACAGTCAGAGAAAGTCACAGGATCAACTTATGAAAACAACAACAACAATACCAATAATAATACAAAAATAGTGATACCTTGTCTTTGAAACAAGGCAGATCCATAATATCAAAAATCAATAGAAACAGCTTGAGTCAAATGTAATGCGTTTTTGTATTAAAAAGAAACTGAAATATTCTCATTTTTGGAACAATGAGTTTTCAGGACAGGACGCACACGACGGTGTTAGACTGCAGACAGTAGAAGGTGAGCACATGTTGATAGACAAGATCTGCTTTATTTCTCCATACAGCGGATTAAAGCAGGTGGATTTGCAAGCGAGCAAGGGAGGGGGGTATAGGAATTTTTGATTGATTGTTTGTTATTATGGCGTCTACTATACCTGGGAATACTAATATGACAACAACTGCATTAATTTGACTGCAGATTTCAACCTTTAGATTAATATCCCTAAATTTTATTAGCTCTATTAGTCTGCATAAGTCAAGAGAGGAAGAAAATGCCAATGCTGAAGAGGCATACAGTTCATCACCTCTCCCTCCACTGGGCAAATCTGACCACAACCTGGTGCACCTTGTCCCTGTGTATGAGCCCTTAGTGCGCAGGGTGCCACCAGCCACCCGCACAGTGCAGAGATGGTCAGAGGAGAGCGAGGAGGCTCTTAAGGACTGTTTTGAGTCGACTGTGTGGGAGGTGATCTGTGACGACCATGGAGAGGACATCGACAGCCTTACTACATGCATTACTGACTATATTAATTTCTGTGTGGATAACACCGTACCTACCAGGACTGTACGGTGTTTCTCCAACAACAAACCTTGGATTACCCCAGAAATTAAAGCTGTCCTCAAGCAGAAGAGGAGGGCCTTCAAATCCAAAGACAAAGAGGAGTTGAAAAGGGTGCAGAGAGAGTTGAGGGGACTGATAAGGAATGGGAAGGACAGCTACAGGCAGAAGATGGAGAACCAGCTTCAGCAAAACAACGTTGGTGAAGTCTGGAGAGGCCTCAGAACCATCTCAGGCCACAAACAGCAGAACTCTCTGCCTGGGAGGGATGTGAGGTGGGCAAATGAACTGAATCATTTCTTCAACAGATTTGATTCAACCATGAGACAGTCTACAACATCGGCTGCAGACTCACCCACCCCCACTGCTGCTGTTCCACCTCTGACACCTCAGACACTTCACACCTCCTCTATTCACCCTGCTCACTCCTCCCCACCCCCAACAACAGCATCCAATACACACTCAACACAAGGCTCCAGCCTGTCTCTCTCAACCACCCAGGTTAGGAGGGAACTGAGGAGGATTAATGGCAAGAAGGCAGCGGGCCCAGATGGCATCAGCTCGAGGGTCGTCAGGTCCTGCGCGGACCAACTGTGTGGGGTGATGGAGCACCTCTTCAACCTGAGCCTGAGGTTGGGAAGAGTCCCACAGCTCTGGAAAACCTCCTGTGTTGTACCAGTGCCAAAGACTTCACGCCCCAAGGACCTCAACAGCTACAGGCCGGTGGCTCTGACATCCCACCTGATGAAGACCCTGGAGCGGTTGGTCCTGGCTCAGCTTCGGCGCCTAACAAGCTCATCACTGGACCCACTTCAGTTTGCCTACCAGCCTGGCATTGGCGCGGATGATGCCGTCATTCACCTCCTACATCGTTCCCTCGCTCACCTGGAGACCGCTGGAAGCACTGTGAGAATCATGTTCTTTGATTTCTCCAGTGCCTTCAACACTATTCTTCCCTCGGTTCTGAAGGACAAGCTGGAGAACTCTGGAGTGGATCATCACCTCACTACCTGGATTTTGGACTACCTCACCGACCGACCACAGTATGTGAGGACTCAGGGCTGTGTGTCGGACAGGGTCGTCTGCAGTACGGGGGCCCCACAGGGAACGGTTCTGGCTCCGTTCCTCTTCACCATCTACACTGCAGACTTCTCCCACAATTCCACCCAGTGCTTCCTGCAGAAGTTCTCTGATGACTCTGCAATAGTCGGCCTCATCACTGATGGGGACGACAAGGAGTACAGAGGACTGACTCAAGACTTTGTGGACTGGTGCCAGCTGAACTACCTCCAGATCAACGCCAGTAAAACCAAGGAGCTGGTGGTAGACTTCCGCAGGCACAAGCATTCTCCACTGCAACCACTGAACATCCAGGGTATGGACATTGAGGCTGTGGACAGCTACAGGTACCTTGGTGTTCATCTGAACAACAGACTGGACTGGACTCATAACTCAGACGCCCTCTACAGGAAAGGGCAGAGCAGGCTGTACCTGCTGCGGAGACTCAGGTCGTTTGGGGTGGAGGGCCCACTCCTGAAGACCTTCTATGACTCTGTGGTGGCTTCTGCTATCTTTTATGGTGTGGTCTGCTGGGGCGGCAGCATCTCTGCTGGGGACAGGAAGAGACTGAACAGGGTGATCCGAAGGGCCAGCTCTGTTCTAGGATGCCCTCTGGACCCAGTGGAGGTGGTGAGTGACAGGAGAATGGCGGCTAAGCTGTCATCCCTGTTGGACAACGTCTCCCACCCCATGCAGCAGACTGTGACAGCACTGAGCAGCTCCTTCAGTGGGAGACTGCGGCACCCTCGGTGTGGGACGGAGAGATTTCGCAGGTCTTTCCTCCCCACTGCTGTCAGACTCCATAATAAAGACTTTAACTGAACAAACACACACATCCACACATGTGCAATAACACTAAGTGCAATAATCTTTTCTGGCATCGTTGTATTTTTACTCAGTTGTATATAGCATTCGTATTGTATTTTTATCTTATTGTATATTTTTATTCTATTTTATTCTACTGTATATAGTATATTATTTTATTCTATTCTGTACAGCTGTGTACTGTATTTATTCTTATTGTATTCTAATTTTTGCGTCATAACTTTTGCACTGTCCACTTCCTGCTGTGACAAAACAAATTTCCCACGTGTGGGACTAATAAAGGTTATCTTATCTTATCTTATCTTATCTTATCTTAAAAACATTTGAAGTACCAAAATAGCTACTTAACTGTTATCAACTGTGACACCACTCTGAAATGAAAACAAGGGCAATAAAAAACAGATGTAATATAAGTAAAGAGAGACGCTGGCCAAGAGCCGGTTCATGACTTGGCTTGAAAATCATACTGGCTGGCTCTTAGGCTGACATTGCTCATGTAAGAGTTGGATTGGTGTTCTGAGACAGTGTTGTTTTCCACCGATTGTGAAGTCAGCAGCCATATAATCTATACTGGCTTTAAAAGAATAAACACTAAGAATTTATTACACCTTGGAGAAAATAAGCATAAGACAATCAGAAAATCTAAATTAAAGACATAGTTTGGTCATATTTGACAGCAAAGCAACTGAGATCTTCAAAAAGCCTATATAATTACTAACTTTGGCCTAATTTGCAGAATGAGCACAAAAGGACAGTAAACAAAATCAGACCAAAGCATTCACATCAAACTTTACATGACGACTGCAGAGGGGTTACTGTGGATAAAAGGATAGAAGCAGCCCTACCATATTTTTTGAGGAAGCCTCGATGAACACCTGCTGTGCTCATGTCTGTGGTCATCACAGCAACAGGAACTGAAATGAAAGGCAGAGCACTGATGCTGAAAAATAGGGTAAGAGAAAGAGGGAGAGGGAGAAGCGGGAGAGAGAATAATCCCCACTATTTAGGCCTTCCCTCTTTAAACCCATGCTGTTGTGAGTGGAATTGGAGCCATGCCTGGTTATGCACATATAAACATCATATGAGCATAAGAGGCCCAAATAATCATCACAGCAAAGCATAAATCCCACCAAAAAGATGATTTATGGTTTATACTGCAACCATTACCAGATGTCATGTTGGACACCCTCCCTGAGCAACATACACACACACACGCTTCAATTTCCAGTTCCACACAGAAAATATGAGAGGTGCATAATTGCTTATCATTAAACTGGTAAACCTGTCAAACCTGTATCTTAGCGCATCCCTGCGCCCTTGAATGGCTTCCGAACAAGGGCTCGGATCACCTCCTGCTCAGAGAGATTAAAACAGAGGGATTATTATTCTTGCACAGCTGGAAGCCTGTTGTTGCACTGCTGTGGATAGGCCCAACCAAGATTTTAATCTGTTCAAACCTGGAATATGTGGCCCCATCCAAGTAACCACCTCTAAGATATTACATGTCTTTCATCATCATATATCCAAGTGAGATTAAATGCTATTCACTGTGACATTCTGGGTTTGCTAATCGCTGTTAGAATGACGTTACGTAACAGGAGGGATCTTAGAGAGACGCTCTCATGCTTTGATGAAACTGGTCTTCAATAAATGGGTTGTAAGGTGGTGGTAGTCTGAAAGATGTGGGGGCTAAATACAGGAAGCAGATTTCAGCAAGCAATGTGAAAATAAATGGGCAAAAATATTTACACACCTTCAGTGTACATTGTATATTGTACCTTTAACACCTTGAATACATGAGGCTTAAATCTTTGACCTCTGGTTTAGTGATCTGCCTACAGTCATGTGTAACATGCCACATGGGATCACCAACATGCCAAAGCATTTGTTTGAAATTGTTACTGCAGCCCTTGATGCGTGTCTCTAGGTTTTTGTTCACAGACATATCTGTCTCTGTTTAAAGTTTATGACAAGCAGAGCTATTGAGGAGTTAGTCAAAGCCAGGAGATGACATAAAATCAGATAATCCCACTGGAAATTTTATTTTCCCATCAGACAGCTCCCTTTGAACTCTATGTGTGACAGAAAAACAGGATCTTACACTGTAGCACATAGATATCATTTGCTTTGCTGTCTGTTGCTAATTCAGCGTTTCTATTACTGGCTAATTTCACCAGTGAGCTGAAAATAAAACAGCAGAAAGCTCTCATTGCAAGGTTTAATCTTGTTGCACACCTCTCCAAGCAAAGAACAAACATGAAGTAATAATATCTGGTGTTTTTGGCCTGGTTTAGTCAACTTTAAAATAAAAACTGACATCAGTACTGATAGAAGGATGTTAATTAAATTGTGCTTTCAAATTATTTGGGAGTGTAGAAAAAAATCATCATATTAAGTATTGAGTATAAAATCTTTTACACTCTATGGCTGAAGTAAACTTTCACCGTCTGCTTTTTGTTGAGTCCGTCTGTCTTCAGTCTGATGGAGTGCAGCTCAATTTGATTTAAATCAGGGGATTGACTCTACTATTTGAGGACATCGCCTTTTCACCCTGTTAAGCTTTTGTGTTGTTTTTGCACTATGTTAGGCATTGCTGCCCTGCTCAAATTAAATGTTTTCCCAATAGGTTTTGTACATTTGGCTGAATCTGAGCTCACACTCTTGTATAGCTCAGATTTATCAGCAAATGCCGGTGTTAGATCCATTGGCAGCTATACTCAAGTCATAACAAAAACACCAATGTGTTTGACCGATGAGGTCAGTTTGGGTCAGGAGCCTAAGCTGACCGCCTTTAAATGATCTTCATTTAGGTTTGTTCAGAGACTTTCTCAGGACTGATTGTTCTTCCATGAATTCAGTTGCAGTTTGAACAAAATCACCAGCAGGGGGCATAAGAGCCTTCAACTTCAGGCAGTCAGTCACTACAGTCTATTTTAATGAATCATCAGGGTTGAGTGGAGCAGTTTGGCTGTCAAGTCTGCAGTAAGGAGAAGGAAAAAGAAGAGGCCCTCAGCTCATTATCCGCACCACCGGGGGGATGTGTAGCTGGGAGAGTAGCAGGAAGGTGTTTCTCATGTCTTCCAGCCAATAGACACTCTTCTTCAAGACAGGTTGTTTTGTTAATAAGCATTTGAGATTATCAGGGATATGAGCTCAGCACTAGCCTACTACTCTGTGAGTAGCTGGGGCCCATACAGTTTGTTTTGCCGGTTAAAGTGTTTTATAACCTAGACCATTCGCTTTTAATTCTGTTAATCCACTTGAGCTTCGTGTAAAGGTCTTTAAATATTTGGGTCTTGGTGTGTGATGAATCAGATTTTAGCGTGACTTGAACCTAAACACTCCTTGAGTCCTAGACCTGATGCCCCTCCCCCTTTATAGCCAAACATTCACTCCTTCCAGGTCCAACTAGCCACGAAACTTTGTGTTTTGGAGTTGAACACCCCGCTTTCTTATGCAGGACCACCCTCTGCGACCCTCTTCCCTCCCTCCACTCTGTGCTTCTATCAGGGAGCAGTGAGAGCACCATTGCTCAGGCCCCGATTGAAAGGAGAGCATATACAATGGGGTCTTTCTCAGTGGCTCTCTGTCTCCATTAAAAACCCTGGGAACACAACACTGTCCGCAGAGCTACTCTTAAAGGGGCAGTCGGACTGAGTTCTTCGCAACCTGAGTTCCAGCCCATCTCATTGTTTTCAGAGAAGAAGAAAAAAAAACAGAAATATACACAGCAGATCAATTCATTCATGAATGATATGAGAACCCTGCAGGGACTTCTCTCACGCAGCAAGAAGCATTTCCTCTCGCACACACAGAACACACTTCAGACATCGCGATCTACAACAGTAACTTAGATGTAAATCAAGGAAAGCCGCAGTTATTTAGACTACAGCTGAGAGTGCTTCAAATTGTTATGACTGAATCCGGATTTTCAAACAAATTCCCAGACATCGTGATGGTGACTCTGTTTGTGTAGAATGGAGTAAATGCAAACAAAAATAGTTTGAATATTTTTCTGTAATGCGTTAATGCATTTTTGCTGACATCACGTTTGCTTTTGACTGGTTGGAATAACAAATCGACATGTTCAAATGTTTTAAACAGCAGCAAGATAATGAAGAATTAATAACAAAACCTGCTAAACCTGGATATGGTATTTTAATAGTAGTACTTTTAAACATTTATATGTTTTAATTATTATAAAACAGTATACAGAAAAACAATAGACGTGTATAAGCAATTAACTTTGACAGCGCGATTTAAAAATATATATTTTTCTTAGGAAAAAAAGAAAAACGTTTATTATTAAAAAGGCAGGTCTGTAACATTATGTTTTCTTATTATATGTACATGATGCTGTCATGTTGCACACACTGAAATGCACAGGCTTGTGTTTTAAACAGTGTTTCAAGCGCGAAACGGTTGATTTACGGAGACATTTACAACTTCTGGGCATCCCTGTGTAATTAAAAAGCGAATGGGAGATTGGGCCGAGACAATCAGCATGCCGCAGAGTTTCTCACATCCTTTGAGAAAAGGAGGGAGACTGTGGAGAAGGGGGAGGAGGATGAGGAGGGTGGAAAGAACTTGAGTTGAGGAATTTGAATCGTGTTTGAAAGGGGGAGAGGGATAAGAAAGCCAGGGGAATGTCTGGAGTCGCAGGGAACCTGTAGGCAGGATAGAGACTTTGGACAACCGGCTGCAGGAAAGACTGGTTTAAAAATATGCTCTTGATCGCTAGAAATAGACTCTCGTTTGGACAGGAAAAGTTTAGAGCGTCGTTTGCTGTGCGCTTTTTCATGGTAGATGAAAGTTTTTGATGGAGACAGCCCTGCTCCGTTTGAAACCAACCAAAGCAACAGGATAAGGGAAACTCAAGAGTTTGTGGCAATTCAGAGACTTTTTTTTAACCGCATGTTTCATAAAACGGGGAACTGAAACGCTCGGATTCGCTTTGTTTGGGTCTTGATTTGTGGATACTCAACATTTTCAGCACCTGCCAAGTCAGAGAAATTTTTTCTTTTTCTTTAGAGCAAAACGTAACTTTGAATCTCTGAGCTGCTGCGATGCGGTAATGGAGTCTGGTGATGTTTCCAGGATGACTCTTCTCCTCATGAAGCTCTTTTTCCGAGGTCATTTGTTTTCGAGAGAAAATATGAATTTGTCTAAATGGTCGTTTGTGATTCTCACCGTCATGTTTTCGGTTTGGATACCAACATCTGCAGATTCGCTGACAGGTAAGGTTTAACTGAAACGGGGCGCTTTTTTATTTACCCAATATGCCTGTTAGTTGTGTGCAGGGGGAAACATCGTAAAGAGCAATTAGCACAGTCAGCTCTCTGCCTCGTTAACTCAATTTGTTTTTGGCTAACCACAGCTGCAGGGGCGTTCAACATCTGGCCAACATAAAAAAGTTATCAAAAGCAAGTAAAGGATTGATATTATTGTATACTATTATTATATTATAATACAATCAAAGTAAGTGAAGGGGAGTTTTACCTGACAGGTAACAACCAGTAACACTAACTGCTCAAGGGCAATGTTTCTGAAATCAGGTGATCAATGTTTATTCATGCTGGGAGTTCAAGCGAACAAGATTTGGAATTTGATAGCTGTACTGAAACAAGTGAAAGGTGGGCATTTAATGTAAACATCTTGAGACATGGGTGAATCATAATCAGCAAAGAGAATGTTTGCTGAACGCCAAAGATGAAAGCTGAAAGCCAAATTTCTGCTTTCTTAAGAAAATAGTCTTTCTACACTATACAGAATCATTTCAAAAGTATGTTAATTATCTTTTAAAACAAACTTTACTGACTGTTTGGGAACTTTCAATTGCACCCAGTTGATGAAAACAGTATCCCTACATGGACGTCCACCTGTCAGCTTATGTGTTTTGACAATTGCGGTCACTCTGTCTCTTGGGCAGCTGCCCTAAGTATATGTATGACTAGCAGGCAGGGAGATTACGAGACACCGATGTGAAGAATGGAGAATTTTATTCGGATGTCTCAGTTCCTATTTGGATGTGAGGATCTGAAGGATGAGGAGGGGTTCAGGGGGCCAAATGCTTTGGTTTGTGAGTCAGAGCTTGTCTGACTCAGACTCCAATCCAATGATGGATGGGGTACGAGGGCAAGAGTAGAGAGTTTGGAGGGGAGGTGGCAAAATGTATAGTGATGAATGGCATGAAAAGGAGAAAGGGCAAAGGCGCGGCAGTGAATGGATTCCACACTGTTAAAAATGCAGGAGGATAAAGCAGGGAGGGAGAGGAGGATAAATGCTTAAGACTGTGTCAGACATTTTTGGTATGTGCACAACCAATGACATTTAACATCTGAGCATTCTCACAGAGTGGAGAGTAGGAGTAGAGGCAGGGTGGAAAGAAAAGATCAGGGAAAAAGTGGGGGACCTGAAGGGAATTCGGGGAACAATAGGGAGGCGATGAAGTAGTTAGGCACCAATGAATCAGTGGAGACAGGCCACACACAAACAGAGACACACAGTTTGTCTGTAGCCTCCCCTCTCTGTCTGTCTGCAATCTTGTAAAATGTTTACAAGGTTATTATTATATGAATTCAGCAAAAAAAAGATACAGAGAGAGAAAATGAGGCTTTTTTGGTTCAATGCACTGGAGGGGGAGGAGGACAAAGCCAGGGTCATGTAGAATATTGAAAGAGCTCAGCCAAGCTTAAAAAATAAAGGGATGAATGACTTTTAATGCCAGAAAACACACAGAGACAAAGAGGTGGGGAAGCACACACTCTGTCAAGACATGTTATAGTTAAGAGTAAAATAAGTACTGCAAAAAGGTGCATTTTAAATCTGTTTTTGGTTGTTGAATTATGGCCATTTATGTGTTATAGTGAAATGGGTCTTTGGGGTCTTTGTAAAGGGTCAAAGGTTGAAAGGTGACCATGAAATAGACGAGGAGGGCGTGTTGACAAGCTTGAGAAAATCGTGCTTTTTCATTCTTGCTCTGAAAACCAAGTTTGCTCATCCTCAAATGATTTATGTTTTCTTTATCTACAAGGAGTTGCCTTGGCTTGGTTGGTTGAGTGGATGCTTTGCATTTTTATGTGATACTGCGAAAAAAAGAAAAGAATTCTTGTATCACAAATCTGTGCACATCTTATGTGCGCTTGCCAGTTTGATGGTTTAAAGAAAATCTGGGTTTTTAAGTTACGTATTCTAATTCATTATCATTGAAAGTTTCAGAAGGTAAAAAGAAAGAATGATCCTCCGTTTTCAACATTTTTCTGACATCAGACATCTATAGGCTGCAGGTCTGTGAATACTGTTATGAAGAAGCTGTGATTATAATTACGTTTAGTTTGTGTTGGGCTCTCAGTTCTCAGACATTGTTTAAGCAACATAGGCAACCTTCCTCTAACAAGAAGCCTTTGTCTCAGTATCAGTGCTGCCCTTCTCAGGTCAGCCTCACTATCAGTAGGAGCACGAGATAACCAGAGTCTTTCAAAAGCTCGGGTTATCATATCCTGGCAACTGCAAAAGTAAGTCTGTCACAAGCAATAAATATTTATCAGACAGAATCAAGTGAAGACTTTAGTGCTGGACATATTAGCTGATTGATTAATAGGACAACAGCAATTCTGTTTATGATTTAATGTTCCAGACATTTATTAAACCAAAATTTGCTACTTGCTGTGGATTGTGGAGATTTACTACTTTTCTGTGTTTTGTGTCACTGTGATTTAAATATCTTTGGGTTTTGAATTGTTGTTTGGACTATTTCACCTTAATCTATGGGAGTTTGTCTTAGGCATTTTCTTTATTTTTGTTTTATATTGGATAGATGACATGATTAATGTAGTTAATCTAATTATGTGAATTAAACTACTGAAAGGTGTCATGCGCATGCATGCAGAACAATCACAGTTGAGTCAGGACCACTTTAGCCCAAAAAAAGAGTGAACCTTTCATTTCTAGTAATGACTGTTTGTGGTAGAAAAATTATGTCCTATGAAAGAAACAGCAAGACAAACATGTACAGCTCAAAGCAAGCATCAACAAAGTGACAACATACGTCACATTAAGGTCAAGCAGAAGATGAAATGAAGGCACTGGGGGTCACTGTGGGTTGCAAAGCAGCTTGCAGGAGCAGGACATGGTGTTGCCTGTATGATATCTGCCTGAAGAATGCACAGAAGGGTACCATCTGAGCCAGCAGTAGGTTTTTTGGGCTGGACTGAGATCAGCTGTTATCAGTTGATGTAACAAGACTGCAGACAAAGCTAAACATTGTCTGAAGTAATGCTACGCTCAGTTTGTAGCTGCACAGATTCTATAGAAAAGAGAAGAGTGGGAAATCTTGTTCTTTAAAGATACGTTTTCAGTTGCAGTTGGACTGCAAAAAATTTGCATTTGAAAAATGCTAACCTCTTCTTCTGCTTCTTTCCTCTCTCAAAGATTTGGAGTTTGTAAAGAGTCCCACTACTGTCATCTCTTCACTGGGCAAACCTGTTACATTGCAGTGCAAATTGAATGGTAAAGGGAGTGAGGACGAGGAGTCCCCTGATGTGATCTGGCTGAAAGATGGTGTGCCACTGGAGCATGCAGAAAATAATCAGTACCAAGTTCTCACTGGCAGCAACAGTAGGACTATCATAAGCACACTGAGGTAGGATGCAGTTTTGGCTGCTAACATGTGGAAGTTTCTTTTCGTTTTAAGATTTAAGGATTATGTATTGTGAAGCAGTCACACCTGGTCTAAAAATGTGTTTATTTCCTGTTCTTCCACCCCGTCTTGTTTCTAGCTCAAACAGGGCTGTTGCTGGATTATGTCACCATGTTGACTTCCACTCTCAGTAGAGAACCAGAGAAATCAATTCTCAAAGAAATTATGCAACCCAAGGAAAATCACATTTGTCTAATCTGCTGTAACTTGAAATATTTTATTCAGGCTTGACTGAATGTTAAATTTAGAAAGAAAGTAAACATCAGCTCCCTGTATTACCAGTTTGCTTTGAAATTTTTTGCTCTTTACAAAACCTTTGAAAATATTCCTCTTTATATACATAACAGAATTGAGAAAGTCCAGCTCCCTGACATGGGCTACTACAAATGTGCTGTTCGATCAGGAAGCAATGAGACCTTTTCTGATGAGGGTGGTATTCAGCTGGAAGGTGAGTTATTAAACAACCACAGCTACAGAAGTCTATAGATTTGGATTGTTTAAAGGAGTGGAGACCCTGACTCAGCTAAGTCTTTCTCAGGCCTTCCTCATTTTTCTTTGGAGCCCTACCACATGACTGTCGTGGCGAATGTCTCCTTCAGCCTTCACTGTGCAGCCCACGGGCCTCCTGAACCAGTCAGGGTCATCTGGCTACAGGATGGCCATCCTCTGAATGTTTTGACGGATCCAGTGGCCCTCTCACCCTCAACCCTCAACCTCACAGGTATCATGTTTTACTCAGTCAAGCACAACAGCCTAGTTAGTCCAGTTTAAACAAACAGATTTCTCAAATCCTCATTTTGCACTGACAGTGAAATGGACAGGAGAAAATAAAAACAATAACGAATGATCAAGTTAAAAAAAGTTTTTTAAAAAAACGAAAGAAAAAAATTCTCCCCAAACTTGACATGTTGGCAAGAGAAGTGGGTCCTCACATTTTAAAAACTGAGAAGATTAATTACTTAAATGATTAATGAGTTACAAATGCTAATTTCTGCAGGTAAAAATAATAATATGCAAATTAAATATTAGACGAGTAAAAAGTCCTCCTTCAAGAAGTTGTGGTTCAGAGTTGAGTTTTTGAATCTAATCTATTTAGACTGGTTATAATGACCTTCTTCAAAAACTGTATAGCAACTATCTCCTGTGTTTGAAAGACTTTCAAATCCTCCTTTCATGGCCAAAACAATACTACCAAATAACCACCCTCCCCAGAGAGAGCCAGGCTGGCACATTGCCAGTGAATCCATTGAGGACATGCCTTGTGGTTTTGTGGGTAAAAAGGAGCAGCAAGCACAGAAAGGACAATTGGGAAATTGGGAGATGGAAAATTGATGTGCAGAGGACATAAGGAGATAAAAGAAAGAAGGAGATAAAGGAGGGGGATTCTGTTGCTGCTTGAATGCAAACTACAGATGCCTGCCAGCTAGCCTACCAGTGGTAGGCTGAAAAACAGAGGAGGCTGAGTCAGAAGGAAAAAGGGAGGAGTAAGGAGCGGTTGAAGTTCAGTTGAAGGCTCTGGTTTGACTCATCGGAGCAGGCTTCATGGTGTTGACTAGGACCCGATTGATGGTAACCTACACTCACAACTCTGGTATGGACAGCTGGCCTGGCAGACCACAGATCCAAACCAAGGCAAACACAAATAATCTTTCAAGGAGCCCATAAAGAAAAATGGAATGAAGAACATTCCAACCAGCAAGAAACCAAGAGCCATACATGTGTGGCTTCATGATTTGAGAAGTCCTCATAAACTGTTCTTCTTTCTTCTTTTTTTATTGTGTCTTGGGCAAAAAAAATCTATTCATCAAAATAAATTTATGTTGCATATTTATGTTGCATAATGCATATACTATTATATATTGTACATATATTTATTAGTTTCAGATGTAGCCATTCTTGTATTTTGCTTGTTTACATTATTGTATTTTGCACAACTCTGTTGCTTGTGAAGCTCGCACACAAGAATTTCACTCAGATGTGCTGTACCAATGTACCTGCACATGTGATGTGACAATAAAAGTGATTTGATTTGATTTTGATTTGGTTTACTCCCCTGCTAAAGTCAACGCTTTCAACTTCATTATCAGTTTCATTTCTCCTTCAGTTCTAAACCATTTTGGTTATTCATGAACCATTAAAGTATTCACAATCCCAGTTCCTTTTAAGAAAGTTGAGAAATCTAACACTATTACTTTGTTCACAGAAAATGTTAGTCTAGCAAAAAAAAAAGTACCAAAGCCACGCACTGCCTTTCCCAGCTGACACTGTTGGTCAATACTGCACGGATCATGAGGTTCTTCCTAGTAACAGATAATGACATTTCCAGCTGTTAAAGGATGTTGTTTTGTGGTTTTCTGATGAGGAAGGAAGGAGACACGAGCAAGTGGCGCAATCTGGCTTGATGAGCAGTTCACTGTCGCACACAGCCAGTGGTCAGCTCACGCTCCCCTCCCTCCTTTTCCCCTCTCACAACCCCTCACTACAGCCAGCGAGGATCGTACCCCCTGTTCTTTTTCCGGCCACGGCACAATGGGGGCATGGTGCCGTCGGCGCAGGACAAACACACTGCATGATTCTGTCACTCTCAGCTTGTGGCTTATTGACAATGTTGGGGTGTTAGATAACAGTGATAAACTTGAATGTCACATGTTTCACTGTCTGTCTGTGTGTGTAGGCCTGTGTTTCATTACAAAATGCTCAATGTGTGAGCACGCTGTGAGTCACTTTGTCAGAGGACTCATTCTCTGCTGAATGTCAGTGTGTCATACTTGTTTTCCCCCTTCACGGGAGCCCCAGCTCCTCTTGAAGGCAGCAGCTCAGCATATTACACCTAGACTTCAGCTAGGCTGCACTCTTTGTTCTCCAGCCTACAAAGCAAAAAGCATTTGCAACTCCTGAAACTTTTGCTTTATCATGAAGCTGCAGTTTTGAAAAACCAAACCTCAAATTACGTCAAATAGCAGTTAAAACCAAAATGGGTTTTTTTGATGATCTTGTGGAAAATAATATTGGTTATAGCCAATTGAGAAAAAAATTATTTAATCAAAACTACATCCAAGTCCTAAAAATATTATGATTTATACCAGAATAAGCACATTTTTGATGCCTTTCAACCTGAATATCAGCAAATCTCCACCTACGCTTTATATGGCTTTTTATTGGCTTGATCAAACTTAATATTATAGTAACTGATATTCTATCATTGAAATTCATACTACACTTTTTTTATCCTGCTCTTTCTTCCTCTCTTTTATTTGTGTTAGTACACAGCTTTGGTCAGCTCTCGTTGCTTAAACATGTGCAACAAGTAAACCTGAATTCTGCATGTATTTACTCACATTAAGATTCATTGTTCACAATGGAATAAAGTTAATTTCTTGAAATGTTTAGATAAGGTATAAACGTTTAACACTGTCTTGTCTTGCCAAAGCTGAAGCAGCTGCACATTTTTTCACTTTTTTACACCACAAATCAAAATGTAAAATCTGTAAGTCTTTCCTGGATTAACGACCATTACACTCTCAGGAAGAAGCACCCTACTACCTAATACTACTGACAAACAGAGGATGTTACTGAATGGGAACTTTTACCCTCGTGCTATTCTCACTCTAGTTATATTTTTCTCACATTGACATCACATGCAACTCAGCATACTGAAGTGTTTCCTCCTCACACCTGGATGTTTCATTTCTCTGTCCAGGCCTGAACAGGACCAGCACCTTCTCTTGTGAGGCCCAGAACCGTAAGGGTGTGGCCAGCTCCCGATCTGGTACCATCACTGGTAGGTGTCAGCCCATGAAAGCAGTGTCACTTCAGCCATTGCTAGTTTATCTGCATATAATTATGTTTACATCTTTAATTTTGGGGGTTGTTTTTGTTGTTTAGTTCTCCCCAACAAACCTCAGGATGTGAGAGCTGTAGAGATCACTCAGTCCGCACTTCATTTATCGTGGGAACCTGGTTTCGGAGGTACTTACCAGATAGTCAACTGTTCTGTTCAGGTGAGAAAAACTAGACGTAAATGTGGGAGATGTGAATAGCACAACTAGCTCAGAACCCTAGCTGGAATAACCACAGCAGCTGTTTGTTGTTTCTACCTGTTAACAATTGATCGTTGACTCCTCTGTTTGCTAATTCTCGAGCCTTTTGCTAGCCTAGTTTTAAAGAAAAGAGATTTTGCTTTTCTTTTCTTGCCATAACTCATCCTCTACCCCTCCCTGCTTTATTCATGTACCAGTGGGTCATGTTTCACTCTGGGAAAGTGGCCTCTTGGACTTATGTAGGGCCGCTCCCTCCCTCTCTTTCTTTCTGTAAGTGTCTCTCTGCCACTATCATGCTTTGAGGCCGTTATAGCTCATAGCTGAGAGGAGGAAAATTTTCTCCTGGAGAAGGGAACACTGCAGCACCACCCCTAAACGTCTGGTTCTAATAAAGCTGCCCCTCATACCTCTTGATACTATTGCCCCCTCCCTTCCTCCATCTCTCTCTAACCCCTTTACCCTTGTAGGGGAAAAAGAAAAGGGGCCTACTTCAGGAGAATGGGGCAAAAAGCTGAATTTAACGGTTGTTTGTGTAGTGAAGAGAAACATGAAAAGGCAGTGGTTTAGAGAGGTGAAAGAAGGGAAGAAAGAAGGAAAGAAAGGCGTGGAGAAAGTTGTTAAAAGAAAACAGGAAAGGTCAGTGACAGCAGGTATTGTGGGTCTGAGCCATACAAGGGGGAATGCATGCTGGAGTGTGACTCAGGGCTGAGTTGTACTATTCGATTAAACACACTTGTTTTGCAGGCTGGACGGTGATTCATCGAGCTTTTACAAACCCACACACATTCATACAGTTCTCCTCATTCATGCAACTGAAGACATCCTCAGATGTCTAACTCATGCCATAAGGAAAAAGACTTAAGCTTCCTATAGCACATGACCTCTGACTGCTCATGGTGTTTTTTTTGCTAATTCTCTAGTTCAGAGCCTTTTGCTAGCCTAGTTTTAAATTAAAGAGATTTTGCTTTGCTTTTCTTGCCATAACTCATCCTCTACCCATTCCTGCTTTATATGGTAAAACAGTACACATCAGCACCTGCTACAAACATATGTTTGTGTGGCTGCTCATTTTTAGGCATATTATTTATAATGTTTTTAACTCCACCTGTGAACTCCACCCATCTCAAACAAGTTTGTTGATAATGAACAATGCTGCAGAACAATGGCCTAGACCAGCAACTTTAATGTGGTTATAAAATTGCTGCAAAGAAGCTTTTGTTTTCTAGTGTTCCTCTTTAAATGTGTTTACCATAAAGACTTTGCAGAGACAGCAGGTTTCTGCCTGTGATGTCTGGTTGGCGGGTTCTGCTTTTAGTCTACCTTGCTGAGTTTGGCTTTTGTTCAGAGCAGCAAAGGAACATTTTACAGCATTGTTAAAAATTAACACTTAATGACCCCACCACCAGCAGCAGCAACAAATAATAGCTTAAGAAACTGCAGAAAAGAATTCAGTTTTTTCCATTTTGTCTGCACAACCAATTCGCCTGTCTGTGAAGAAATTTAAATAAACAAGCAAAGCACAGAGATGCATACAGAAATTCCTTGATTTGTTAAAGAGATTGGCATGGCTCAAAGGGATTTTCTATTTTCTCCTTATATCGTTTTCAGTCATTGTTTGGACTCAAAAACAGCACATCATCTTCTTGTTTGCACGTAAACCAGTAAATCTGATTATTAGGAACCACTGTTTACAAAGTATACAAAGTATAATGTTTATCATCTTAATGTTCCAGGCCAAACATTCAGGAGAGTCCATCATAGCAGGCCCACATCAGCTGATCCATAATCAGACTGTGTCCATGCCACGATCCTCACACATCATCAAAGACCTGGAGCCTCACACCCTCTATGCTGTCAGAGTGGCCTGCCATAGCAGCCAAGGCCCATCTGATTGGTCTCCCTGGGTGGAGCTACGTACCAAAGAAGGAGGTTAGTTTTGCAGAGTTGTTTGTTTTCACCAAGGATGTCTTGTCCGGATGTGCGCATCTTTTTATGTCGCTGTGTGTGAGATTATTTCTTCATAAGTATTTCAAGGTCAAGGCTCTGTGAACTGTAACCAGACCAGGACAGAATCTACACAGTAACAAAAACACCACTGAGTTGCTTTTTATGGTGTTTTTGTTCTGTAGTAAGGGTCATTTTTCTATAAGTGCATTTCAAACAAATGCCAGCGGGATACTTTTACTGCTAAATGTGCAAGTATATGCTAACAGAATGATGTCCTCAGTCACACTGAACATGTGTTAGTGTTGTTTTCTCAGCTAAGCCTATTCAATGGGACTAAAACAGTAATAATAAAGATGATGGCTTCACAGGGCCTAGCTGTTCTGTTCCAGGATGACAAAGTAGATTAAAGCCCAAATCATAGTTCTGGAACTCTGACTTAAGCCTAATTCACTTATTAGGTCTGCATATCTGATACTATGTTATGTTTAAGATGTAGTTAATATACTCCAGCTGTGTTTCATTGCTGTCTTATGCTTTGGGCATGAGTCACTTTGACTGTTTTCTGTCTTGTCTAGAATTCAAGCTGGCAAAAGTTCAGTGTTTTAGCCCCACGACCCCTTTTTTCTGGATCTATTTTAAGGTGGATGTAATTCCCTGCAGAGTCTTTTGAATTATTTTCAACTTGGATCATTATAAGTCAAGACTTATTCTGAATTCTGATAACATGAAGTTAGGGAATTAGTTTACAGTGCACCATTAGTCATAATATTCCTTACTGTGCCCCTTTTCCTTAGTCTGTGTTTATGAAGGTTACCAGATGTGAGTGACTGTACCCTTGTGAACCCAGCTTTAAATATAAACTCTTGAAGTAGAAGGCTGACTGGCGCTGAGGGACAGAAAAGGCTGTGATGGAGAAAAGGAAGGTAGATGCTAAATTCTCCTGAAAGGCTTCAGTTAGGATTGCTGCACTCTGTCCAAACTCTAATGCTAGCCTGTGTTTGAGTTTAGACTGAGGTGGGATTTTCCATGCCAGCTCATGCTTTCTGTATCCCTGGATAAATAGGAATGGAGAGAGGAGACATGCCACAGGAGCAGTGATTGGGGGTTTCCATGAGGGAAGCTGCTTGTAATCTGTAAACACAGTATTTCTCATTTTCTCATAAATGGAAGACGCAAAAGGGAAGCAGTCCTTGAACAAGCAGAATTTTCAGTTCTTTTTTTGAGCTAAAGCAATCTTCATTTCATTTTACAGGGAAAAAAATGACAACATATGAAACATAACATTTAGCTTTTGAGAAAAATAGTTCAGGTGGCATTAAGGGTAAACTGAGTTAGAGAACAATAGAGAGAGTTTGGCTGTTTACAGCACACCAATATTTTCCACATTTTCCATGTGCTTCATTGCTGAAGTCTCTGACAAACTCCCACAAGGTTTTTCTCTTGAGCCTGAAGCCTTCTGTAGCTTTCTGCCTCCTTAAATCCTTCATAAATTGTGCATGTATGCTGAACTCTCTCTCCCTTTATGTCTCGTGTTCTTCATCTGGTTCCTCCAGATGAACTGGGCTTGCTTTTACTCATTTATCTTTCAGCCAGTGTTTTCTACGTCATCCAACAAACATTGCTGAGGATGTGATTTCCTGCACCCCCGAACAAGCTGAACAAGTTTTTCTGAATCCAGTTTTTCAGCTTGACTCCTTCATCTTTCATTCCACCCCCCCTTTTTTTAACCTCAGTTGACTTATGATTTTCCTTTCCAGAACACAGAGCGAGGCACTGTGGGAAAAAGGGAAAAAGTGGTGGTGGTGGTGAGAGTAGGGAAGGACTGGATGGAAGAGCAGAAAAAAAAATGGGAGAAGCGGGTGCTTTGAGAAAACACTTATCTAGCTATTTTCCCAGTCTACTTTTTTCCCAGGAGGACGAGGGGGTAGGGCTGGTCAGAGGGAGAGGAAGCGAGTCGACCCATGTCACCCCGCTAATCCTAACGCTGCGATGAGATGAGATTTTACATTTATTGCGTTTCTTTACATACCACAAGTCTATTTTATTTGTCTGAAAAGAACCCCAGAATAAAAAAAAAAATCACAAACACACAGACAGAATAAACAAAGAATCAGTTATTAAGAAACTAAATGGCTGTTAATGGAGTCCTGATTCTCTGTACACACCTTGCATAACGTCAGTCTGTACCCCCAAAGAGATGTAATAAACAGTCACAGAACAGCCCGATTCACTGTCCCAATGGAAGTGAGTCATGATGACATACCCCAATGTGCACACGTGTCACGTTTAATCCTGCTTAATACTATTGCCAACAAAAATGCATTCTCAAGCATTAAATGACTCTTTTTCCCAGACAGACAGCACTCGGTTGTGCTGTTAAATTGAAAGAAGGTGGATGGCCTTAAAAGTTAAGACATTTTTGATGACACTAACATTTGTGTTGCACATGTTTCCTGTGTAGAGCTTTCCTAGTTCTCATGCATGGGAACCAGTCAGTTTCTGGCTTAAGGATGACCTTTTTCCATACATATGTTCAACCACATAAAGGGCCTACAGCCTATAAGAATGGAAAAAAGAATAAAGAATGAGGAAAGAGTCACATCCCTGCTTTCAAACAACTTTTCAAAATCTTCCAAATCTGATCATTTGACACTTTCTTCACCCCAACAGGATGTGAAACACTAAGTCTGCTGTGGATTCAAATCTGAACCTTTGCTGTAGTGAACTAATTGTGGCTCAAGAGTTTCTTTCTCAATCTCTTGCCAAGTCAGGGCTTGCTTTTCATTCTTTCAGAAGAATAAAAAATACGAGGCATTTTTGAAAAAGCACAAATAAACATCTCATTTCCTTTTTTGAAGTTTGCAAATCTAATTATTTTTGTCCAAGGGAAACTCTTTTTTTTTTTTTTTTTTAATCTTACATTTTACATCAACATGTCTGTTCACTTGAACTCGCCACTCCATGAACAAAGAACGGCATTAAAACAGGGCGAGCAATGAAGGAGAAGAAAACTTGGAGAGAAGATGATGGAATTATGTTGGATAGAAGTCAGGGAAAGAGAGAAAATGAGAAGGAGAGTAAAAGAGTATGGGCAACAAAGAGGTGGAGAACGCAGAGAGAGAAAGTCCGACAGATGATTAAGCAAATGTGGAGCCGAACTGCTGGAACAAACTTGACTTAGAGTTTGCTTTTGTTGCCGCTGGCAGGAAGAATAAGGACCACATGTGGAAACAATCACCCGCCAAACGCTTCCTGATAACATCATCCATAGGGCTGGGCTGTGTTTCCCAAACGCACGGTGACTTAGCTCATGCGTGGGTGTGTGTGGGTGTCCAGCTTGTTTGTGTGACTTTGGGAGCATACCAAGAGTGAGAAGCAAACACAAAGTAAGCTTTAAACACTAACACAGGAAATAAGCCTTCACTTCTTCTTATTGAAAGTTTTCTTGGTTTTCTGTCCTAAACAGTGCATCAGTCACATATGCGCACACACACACACACACTAGACACACAGTGCATAAATTCCTCACACTATTTCTAGCATGCTATTCAGCTAGATTTTCTCTCCAGTGGGTATTTTGGTAGCCAGATGCCTTTTTTCCCCTCTCTTCTCCCAAATGCCAAAAACAAAGCCAGATAAATATGAATAAAACAATAACAGGAATGGCCAACAGAAAAGGAACTGTGTGAAGTGAAGTAGACACAGGACTTTACTGAACCATAATGACAAAGAAAGACCCGAGCAGCTTCTGAACTTGACTAATCACCCCTGTCTGCGGTGCCCTCAGATGCCTTTTTGTCCTAATAAAGCCAAATTCTCCACATTCTTTGACATCTTCTCCCTCCAGCTGCTAGAGTTATCCACACCCTAGAGGCTCTAAGCTGTCAAAACAACACATGCCTGGCTAACTCCAGTCCGCCTGACACAGGCCACTTAGCACACAGTTAAAGTACTGATGGTACACTTACAATAATTATAAATAAAAATTGTTTTGATTGTTTCCATGAGTCATTACAAATTGTGTGAAAGACACAAGTTAAGTGGACGGGTGCTCCCAGATGCACTGATTAATTCCACCTACCAGTGGGCAAGGTAACACAGAGGGATAAACAGGAAAACTGAGCAATCCTAGTCTGCAGGAGGGAGAGAGAAAACTGAGATGCTTCAGAGCTTCGTTGTTGTTTTTCTTTTTCAGTGCCTGAAAATCCACCAGCTAATGTGACTGCTAAGTTAAATGGGACGGAGGTACTAGTAATGTGGGAGCAGCCATCAGGAAAACTAAATGGGCAGCTGCAGGGTTACATGGTGGAGTACAGCACACCTGCTACTCAGCAGGTGAGGAACACATTCACAGTCAACAAAGTTGCTAAATTTACAAATGCATGGAGAAAATGTCCATTTTTCTTAATAATGACAGACCGATTTTTTTCTTTCAGGTTGTCGTCAATACCGGATTGGGCACTGAGTTCGCAATCAATCTGTCTGTCCCCCTGTCCAATGTCTCTTTCCGAGTGTGTGCCTATACAGGGGCGGGTCAAGGACCCTGGGCACCCATTCAGACTCTGACACTCAACGTTCCTGGTGAGTAACAAAATCGTAATTCATTGCAACAGGTGTGATTAACGTATTATTCTTATAAAGCAATGATTTCGTTTGATGAAATTGTGGTTGCTAAAATATACTTGATATGATCTGTTTTAAAAAAGTCAAAATATTAACACGTGCTCTCTATTTTTTACACCAGCAGAAATGGGTGAATTTAGAGGTGAGCAATGACTGGCTTTATGTACACATACAAACATTCTTCTGTCACCTCTCTGAGTAGCACACAATGACAGTGATAGTGGAAGTGAGCTCATGTTTCTTTCTCCATAACTGGACTACTTCTTCTTAGTCTGTTTCACTGTGTATTTTGAGAAAAAAGGGAACGAAGAGAAAAAAAAAAGGGAAGATGATCTCACAGAGAAGGGAAAGGGGAAGAGGGGTATGGGGCTGAATGAGGAGAAGAATCATAAATATTTATAACTGGCAGGAGCAGTGAGAATCTCTGTTTGCTTTGTCTAACAGAGCTAGACAGACAGTTCAAACAACAAAATGGCAAATGAAAGGAGAAAAACAAGCAAGCAAAGTTGTGGAGGATGAGTATGAAAAGAAAGAGAAGTTGTAAACACTGGGTAGAGTTTGTGAGTGTTCAGCAGTAGATTGTGGCAGTGACTGGAGAGTAAATTTCAGTGTGGGAAATGGCACAGCAAAGTATTTCTAGAGTGAAGAAAATGACTATATTTTTAGGAAAAGAAGGACTTTTTGATTTAGCTTAAAGAGTCTGCTTTATCACTTTCTTCACTTGATTCATACCATTATTCCCAACAATTCAGCATGTATATTTTAGCATGCTTTTTGTCATCTAGCTAATATAACTTACACAAATCATGTCTTCTTTCTTCTTTGATAAAATAACTTAATTACTGCTTTAAACTCCTAAATCCCCACTCCAAATTACAAGACCTACACTACTAAACGCTCATCTGTCTCCATCCACACCCTTTCCTTCAGGTCCATCATCGCCCCCAGCCTTTTCCTGGCACTGGTTTTATGTGGTGATGGCCATTACCGGTGCTGTGTCCATAGCTGTGTTCCTGGCTGTTTACGTGGCCAAGCTGCGGCGCAAGGAGACGCGCTTTGGGTGCGTAGGGTGTTACTGCTCCTTGTGGCTGGAAGGGAGGGACTCAGTGACTGTGCCAAACCAAAAAGTTTCAATTTTTTCTGGGTCTCAGCCCGCTTGCCTCACTTGCACACTTCTAAAGCATTTATATAAAGCAATAACATTTGTTTTGAAAGACTAAAAATAGCTTCGTGAAATGTAGCCCAAATCCATCTTTTCACTTTTGTTCACTGGTGTGACCTGACTTTGTGTTTTGCTCTGTTTCTTGTGATGTATCCTTTCACAGAGAGGCGTTTGAACCCATGATGGAGAGTGGAGAGCTGGTGGTCAGGTACCGTGCTCGCCGCTCGTACAGCCGTAGGACTACAGAAGCAACATGTGAGTTCCTCTGTAGTCTGCCATGTTTGGCAGAAAGCTGATACTCTGTATTTGCATCCAGCTGTCCTTTTGGCAGAAATAGGTACTCTTTATTAACAGCATGCCCAAACATGCCCTTAAAGAAAGAGACATAACAGGAACCAGCAGTTCTGTGGAAGAAAAGCGTCACACAATTACAGCTCTATTCTCATTATTTCAAAGCAAGAAAAACATCTTTAGTTTGTTTTGGTTGATCAAAGCCAGAAATGCTCTGACAGGTAATTCATTTCCCACAGTAATAATAGCCCTGGAGAGTTCATTCAGCTGACATACACCATAGCAACAGTGAGCATTTTATATTACATAAGACAGTCTTTTAATAGGCCTATTAATTAGATGTGCAGGAAATGTAGTAATGAAGTTATGGCCTGTGCAATGAAGCATGAACATCAAAATTAAACTAGACTCTTCAGATAAGCAAATTAAAGTTAAATTTAATTTGATACTGGAGATGTTAAAAACAAGTTAAAATAACCGCTCCACATTTCCAAATTGGGAAAAGGCATGTGGTGTTGGGAAATAAAGTAACAGTGCCATTTAACTCAAACTGGTAGCATCATAGAAGCAGTAGTTTGTGTGCTTTCCCCAGCCAGCAGTCCCTGAGAGTCCTCGTGATTTGATATACCTGTCTTGCCATTGTAACCAGTACACACAGTATTTTAGTCCTCGTGGTCAAGTCTCAGCTTGCAATAGCTGCAAAGAGGCCAGGAGTAAGATAAAACTGCAGGGAAAAGAGAGAAAAAAACGATTCAGTGAGTAAAATAAGAGGGGCCAAGATACAGAGATGAAGAGATATTATAGACTCAGAGTGAATGAAGAAAGTTGCACTGGGTAAAAGGGAAAGGATCAGATTGGAGAGATTTAGACAGAATTAAAGCTGTGGACACTGACCGGTAATTTCAGCCAGTTCTCAGAGTGGAGTCAAACCCCGAAGCTCTAGATGTTAGAAGCCTTGGCTAATAGCTGGTCACGCCAGCATGTGTTGGAACATGCCTGAAGACCGAGTAGATTGTTGTCCAATGCATGACAGATTGATGGTGTAGCAGCAGCTGGAGGGGATCTCTGAGCATGTTGTAGCCTTGTCACATCCTGGCCCAGATGTGAAAACAGAGCTAAAATGTGTAGCGCAGTCAGCTTACCACTATTGCTCAATGACAGCCAGCTGTGGAGTGAGTATTTAAACCAGCCTAATCCTCTGACCTCGTGTCCCTCAACCCAACCTGGTCTCTGCAGGATCACATAGACTTATAGAAAAGGGTAATAAACAAAACTGGGGTCACATATTCCCAACAGAGCTTTTTAAAGAATATTGCACTTTTTTGCATTGTAATTGAAGCATTTTTACTTTCAGTATGTTATATTATTTATTAGGTCCTGGTAACATTTTGATTCACTTTTAATGGTTTTGTTTTGTCTTTTAGACATAAAACTATGTTAGACTTGCAACAAACACATGTACCTGAAAAAGTGCATAAAAAAGATAATGTACTATCTGAATGCAACTTCAAATAATGTTACTAACAAACTGATTAAAATTGGAAAGACTAATGCTCATTTTGGGGGAGTTTTACAAGTAAACACTTTGTTTTTGGCTTAGTGTCATGCATTGCGGTTTTGGGAAAGCTAGCGAGGCTGTTTGGCAAACTCAGGCTGTTATTCTCTCATTTCTGTGTTGTTAATTAAATTGCTTCAGGCAGCTAAGCAGCATTAAAATTCTTTTTCTCCCCTTTCTTCAGTGAACAGCTTGGGCATCAGCGACGAGCTGAAGCAGAAGCTCCAAGATGTGATGGTGGACAGACATAAATTAACCCTGGGAAAGACCTTGGGAGAAGGTAGTGCTCGATGTTTTGTTGTTTTTTTAATATACATATATTTAATCACAGGCTTTGTTAACACTTCTTTATCAAAATTGGTACATGTTCATAGACTTGTCTGCCATAGCACCAATGCAGGTTTCTACTTATCTCCTGTCAGACAAATATGTTATATATTTGTATAGTAAAGCGGTTTGCTGTTTAATAGCTGTATAAACTGTTTACAGTTGAGAAATGAATGAGTGGCAATTTTCAATTGCTTTTTAAACTACGTTTTTCTGTCTTCAGGGGAGTTTGGCTCTGTGATGGAAGGGCTGCTGACTCAAGAAGAGTTTGTTCTCAAAGTCGCTGTCAAGACTATGAAAAGTGAGTAGACAGTAAAAGTACTCAGCAATCTCTACAATGAATCCCTTCATCTCTGGAACACAGGGCATTTGATAAGCAGCCTCTTAGGTCAAAAATTTACAAGTGTTCAGGGCAAAAATCTCAGTTTTCATCAGAAAACGGACAAAGTCAGCTTTTAGAAAATATTGGCAGAAGAGAAAGTTTTACCCCATATAATTTTTTTTAGATATTTTTTTTCAAAACTAAATTATGGAGGGACTCTAGTTGAAAAATTTAAACAACTTCAGTGGTTAAAAATGCTGACATGTATAAATTCACAGTTAAATAAATCCAGGGAGTCAAAAGGCCTTCTCAAATAGTTTATTTCTTATTCTTGCAAACTGTCAACCTTTTGGTTTTAGTGCCATGCATTACCTACTGAGTAACATATGGGTGATGTGGCTTCACCTCTGTACCTTCTTCTCCCCAGTTGCTATATGCACACGCTCAGAGATGGAAGATTTTCTCCGAGAGGCTGCCTGCATGAAAGAGTTCGACCACCCCAATGTCATGAGGCTCCTTGGTGAGTTGGCATTTTTGCTGCTTGGCATGTCAAAAGTTGGCAATTTTGAATTGCAAAAGGTTGTGTTTTTTCTAATTTACACTTAATGATACATAGCCATTTAGGTTTTGAAATTTCTGTCTGCATCCAACTGAAAACGCTGGAGGCATTTGTTGCTCAATGCAGCTGTTTTTTTAGGACGATCCAGAAAACTCACAGAGAAATGTTAGCGATATACTGTGTATTCTGTGTAAGAGCCAAAGAAAACAAATCCTTTGTGTTGTAGTTATTGTGTGTTGTTTCTTCATAGATGTAGACACTTATTTAAATACACAGTCAAGACTTTGGGGATTAAAAGTAAAATGACGTTAATTTCTGAATAGACAGAACAGGCATGAAGTCTCTGTGCATACTAAGCTCTTTTTGTGTTTTGTTTTTTTTAATAGGTGTGTGTCTACAGACTGTGGAGAGTGAAGGATATCCCTCCCCTGTGGTCATTCTGCCGTATATGAAACATGGAGATCTGCACAGTTATCTGCTATACTCAAGGCTGGGAGACTGTCCTGTGGTTAGTCTGATTACAGCAAACAAATGCACAAAATCAGCAACAGACATGCACACTCACAGTCACCTATGCATATGCACACATACAGTCCCACACAGTTTAACAGCTTAATAAGTTCACATGTCTGTCAGCTAAATGGGTTCCAAAGTTCAACAGAGATTCAAAGATCTCTTAAACAAGTCTCCACCCATACTTTTTCCGGCAACACGTAGAGTCAGAGATTATGGAAACACAAGTCTTTATTTGAAGTGTTACGTATTAATACTTATTTTGGTTTTGGTTTTTTAAACTGACTTACGCAGTAAGTCCCTGAAGAGCGAAGTTGGGTAACACAAGCCTAATCAAAACAAGATCCATACACAGTATTGAAACACCCATGCACAGTTTCCAAGAACACAGTGGAGCTGAACTCTATTGTTTCCACATGAGGAGTATCTGGAGCAAAGGAGTGCTCCATTCAGACTTGAAACACGATGGGCTCTGGTGCCCTCTATTGCACAGAAAGTACACATCAGCTTTGTTAGACAAAGAACAAAAACAAAACTTATTTCTCTCTGTATTATCCTGCAGTACCTCCCATCTCAAATGCTGGTTAAGTTCATGACCGATATTGCCAGGGGAATGGAATACCTCAGCAACAAGAACTTCATCCACAGAGACCTCGCTGCCCGCAACTGCATGTAAGCACAATCTCTGCTTCTGCATTTTGCTCTTTCACTTCCTGTGGGTGTTCTCGTTTGCTCTTTCTCTTTCCTTTTTTTTTATCCAACATACAATGGTTGGAGAAGATCTCGGTAAAGAAGTAAAGCAAGAACTACAGACTTTGCTTAATATTAAACATGACTATTAGATGTCAGTTTTAGGCATTAGTCTCTTTTTTGCTAGAATAAAAGACTAATGATGCAAGCAAGCCTTGCCATCCACACTTTTAAGCTTAAATTTCAAAACTTATATTCTAACTACTGATTTTACCTACTGTTCTGATTTTATCTACTGTTTTTTTTAATCAATTTTAAATAATGCATTTTATTGTTTTTGTTTTTTAATGTCTCGGTAAAGCACTTTGAATCACCTTGTTGTTGAATTGTGCTATATAAATAAACTTGCCTTGCCAGTTTATGAGTGGTACAAAACAAATGTTTTGGATGTTAAACCTAAATAAGACTGTCGATATGTAGATACTGTTCAATATATATAGGACCAACACAAGTGTAATAACTCTAGCTCGTGTCTAAATGCCCTTTCGCAGGCTGAATGAGAATATGAATGTATGTGTGGCTGACTTTGGCCTCTCCAAGAAGATCTACAATGGAGACTACTACAGACAGGGCAGGATCTCCAAGATGCCTGTAAAATGGATCGCCATTGAAAGCTTAGCTGACCGCGTCTACACCACAAAGAGTGATGTGGTAAGTTCATCTTCTGTGTGTTTGTTACTGTGTGCCCTACAATACAGAGCAAAGGCTTTCAGTATTAGAGAGGCTTGGGAACAAAAATACCCCTTCTCAAACAGTTAACAATGTGTTTTGGGAATTAAAGCTGTATAGTCAAATTTTTTTAGAAGACCTGAAGTACTCAGAAACAAGTACTTTATACATTGCTTAAGCATACCAGCTGGTCATGAAGACAAAATTATTTACCAAAATATCTGTAAATGTCAGTATAAATATGCATAAATATGTCCTGACCAACATCTGTGAGTGATATCAACTTTAGCAGCTGGTAAGCTAATGACATATACAGTATTTTTAAGGGCCTAAGTGTCCATGCACATGTGCAGTTGTGTTTATACAGTGCAGCACTTAAAATGATCTGCATTCTTTAGTGCTTGTTCATAAAGCAGGATGTCCAAAAATCCAAGACAAACATGACTGTGATATTTTTCCATAGCCAGTGTTTGACCAGTGTAGACTCATGTTTCACTAATGTGTGACAAGGTGTGTAAAGTCTACAGGAATTCATGCTAAACCCTTCCTCGCCCTCTCTCTCTTTATTTCCCTGTACGCCTCTCCATCTTTCTCTTGCTCCCTCTTAGTGGTCATTTGGAGTCACCATGTGGGAAATCGCCACTCGGGGTCAGACGCCATACCCTGGGGTCGAAAATAGTGAGATTTATGATTATTTGAGACAAGGAAACCGTCTCAAGCAGCCTCCAGACTGTCTGGACAGCATGTGAGTATCCTTGATAAAAAACACTTTGCTGATAATGAAATCTTTTCCCTTTTCATTTCACTAGCTGGGCCCACGTCCTCATTTTAGGTTTGACAGCGTTTTAGTAGGTAAAAGTGAATGTTTTGACATGAATTGAGCTGTGGTTTGGGGAAGGCCTCGAAGGGGCCTGGCAGATCCCCATGCACTACATAGAAATGAAGAAGTTAAAGAATTGAGAACAAGGAGGGAGGGAGGGTGGGGCACGTGAACGAGAATGAACAGCTTGCAGAACTGGGGGAACCTATATAGATGACAACCGGAAGGAGCGTGTTTGGAGGCGTGGTCCCGCTCCAGAAATTCCGATACATAATCTCCAATAGAAGTACCTTGTTTCCATAACTCAACCAAGGCTACACGCTTAAAGACTTCTCCAGTCTTTCTGCTTTTACAGCAGTCACACTGACATTATACATAATTGCACAGAAAACTGAAGTGAGGAAAAAAGAGGATTTTAAACACGGAATGTATTAAAATATAAACCAAAATTTAACATGAGCCAAACGGACCTTTTAAGATCAAGTGGGAAATATAGAGCTTATTATTAGAAATTATCCGATATTTAAAAGTATTGTCCAGGAAAATAAATTACATAGAAATGCAGAACTGCTTATTTCTATAAAAACATTTGGTCACCATGGGATATTAAATGTCACTGTTCACTGTTATCATGCTAACAGTACATTCTCCACTAACATTCTTTTGTCTCCTCCAGCTATTCCCTGATGTTCTCCTGCTGGCTGCTGAGCCCAAAAGATCGTCCATCATTCGAGTCACTGCGCTGTGAGCTCGAAAAAGCCCTTGAGGATCTGCCAGACCCACAAGATCCAGATGAGATTCTATACGTGAACATGGACGAGTCCTCCATGGAGCTCGGAGCCGTTGGTGGTCGTGACCCCACTGGACGCTCATCCCCTCTCTGCTTGAAAGGCCTGGAGTCTGTGACCACAGTGGAGGTCCACCACCCCAACCGTTATGTCCTCTGTCCACAGCACGAAACCAACCGAACCCTTTCTGACTCCATGGAGAGCCTGGACATGCCAGTATCATCCTCCACAGCCACATTGCCTCTACAGTCATCATGCCACTCCACTCCCAATCGCACTCCAACTGTTGAGCTGCTCGAGGACAGGAATGGATCCAAGAAAATGCCCTGGCAGTGACAGACTCACTGCCTAAAAATGACAAGACTGGTCACTGCCAAAGTGTGCTATCCCAGTTCAAGTACAAAGAACATAATCCAGCCCGTCGCTGATTCCTTCTAACAGCAAGAAGAAACCTTATGTGGCTCTCTATATATAGTTTGCACAGACGTACTCATAAACAAGCAGCCAAATTCATTCCAAGGACGTGAAGGACTGATATTTTATTTTCAACCCCTTTCTTATAAGATGACGGGTTGAAAAAACGCCTTATAAGCCAACCTTGTCTTATGAAGTTTTATTACACTATCCAGAGCCAAGTGAGTGTAAAATTACATTTGCTGTAGCAGCTGGGTACACCCTTACCAATAAGAGGGTGAAGAGGTGTACATTACATGTTACAATGCCACACACACTGCAGCAGAATCAGTGAAATGAATTCCCTTTTGCTTTAGCCGTAACACACCATTTCTGTTTAACTACCTGAATGCAAAAGAGTAATTAAGCTAAAAAAAACAAAATAAATAAACCTCTTGGTAAAACCAGCTCAGACACTGCCAGACTAAACCCAAAAGCTTGAACTTTACAGTGAGTCAGCACTTGTATGGAGGACCTGTCACACCCAAGGAAACATTTTTTGAAGCAGAAAGTCCACTCATTCTTGGAACAAAGAACCAGCAGAGCCTGTTTTACACAAGGTGAATTATCTGATCAGAAAACTTGTTGTTTTTAAGGTTATGTTAATACCTACAGTAAGAAAGTTTATGAAGAGGTTCAGAATGCCTTGCTTGATTGCCTTAACTGGACCCTATTTTTCATTATCTTACAAATTGTCAAAAGTGTCAAAATATGAACTTCATGGAGGAGGTTGTGCATGATGCTCAACCTCCACCATGGAGTGCAACCAACAGTTGCACAGTGTTGGCTGCACTCCATCTAAGGATTTATTCCAAATATACATCTTTAAAAAAAATAAAAAATAAATTGCAAATAAAAGTAAAGGTACTTCATTAAAAAACATAGTAATAATACAGGATTTGCATCGGAGCCCGGTGTGCCGCTGTAACAAAGTCTTGTATCTTCCCCAGGGTTTTTACTGTTGGTTGTGCATCAAGTACACTGAGCGATTCATAGTGTGAACAAAGCAAGTCTTTCCTCACTGACAGTTGTTACATGTGCATGTCCTGATTCACGTATGTATATATCTTTGCTATAACTCAGGAATCTGAGGATTTTCTAGAGGGACAGACGTACTAGTCAAATCAGGAGGACAGAGATGATTCAAGGTACAGGTGGATGGATGTAGGAAACGAATCCATTATCCATGACAATTGATGGGATAAACTCTTTACCTTTACTTTTTTATGTCAAGCACAGTGTTATTACACTTTTTTTTAAATGCTGATTTTTGTATTTCTACAACTTGCACTAATGTTTTTGTATCTGTGTGTGTTTATAATGTGTGTATCCTTTTTGTTTGGGGTTTTTTGTTGTATTTCAGTTATTTCCTATTCTTAGTAGCAGAAAACAAACCTGAGAGAACATGACACATTTGCAGTATTTTCTGTTGATGGGAAGAGTCTGGGAGACTGGAAAACATCACTAACCTCGTCATGTGACATCATCCTGCCACTTGTTTGGCGCTGTACATAGCAGAATCCAAGAGAAAGACACAGCAGTATGCACTTATTTTTTATGTATTTGCATTAGTTTATAATTTTGTCATTGGAATGGCCTTGACAATAATCTGGCACACATTTCAGGATGAGAAAAAATGTCAGTGAGGCGCTGTGTTTCTTAGTTGTATACATCAAAGGTACTTGTATATAAAATAGTATGTTATACTAGTAGCATTATGGAAATTTCTTGTTAAAAGTGTACATTTCTTGTAATAGCTTTGGTACTGTAGACTCAGTGGGAGTACCACATTGTTTCTGAACCACAAACAGTGGTGCTGAGGCTGAGGTACTGGTTTAAATTTCCATGTTCAGATGCTATACCACTTTGAATGCACATATGTCTCCTGTTTTATATCTGTGTCTTTGGAGTATTTTGGTCCAAAAATGAGCTTCCAACTGTATTCCAGCAAAAACTGAAACTCCATCTTACATTCAAAGCCTTAAATTTCATGATTTTACCAAGTGCCTTCACAGAGCCAGTATTTTGCATTACAGTGCATGTGTGTGTCGACTGCGATTTTTCCTGTTGTGTTTTTTTGAATTGGGAGAAAATTGTACTATAACTGCCTTATATTGACACTGTAATGAATTGTAAACAAATTTTTATACAGTATATACACTATTTTGCATAAGAAATAAATCAGTTAATTCATGAATGATTCATGATTTATTAATTCAGTTAACTGGTATAAACAATACAGCAGATACTGAGGTGACATTTGATCTTATTGAGATATCTGATCTCAAAGCAGGTAAGAAACTGAGATAAGAAACTCTGTGGATGAGATATTTTTTTGAAATATGTTATTTAAAAAAATAACATTTTTTGAAAGATGCACAAAATTATTTATTTCTGTAATGGGTGGTATCAGAAGTGGATGTAGGAGATCTGCACATCGCCTTCTATCTCCAGCATGTCAATCTCATTGAAGGACTGCCAGCGATGGAAAAAGTCAAACAGGTGCTGCCCGTTCACAAACACCTTAAACCTCTGGTTCCCACAACGAATTGACATCTGAGGGACAGAGAGAAAACTTTTGAATGCTGACACACAAAGTTATCTAGAATTTGCCAAAATCACATTAAAATTTGCTTCTAAAATTCATCATAAGGACTTGATATTACGACTGCGTGACTGATGTTACTTACATCAAAGTACTGGCCCTCCATAAATGGATTCATGCTCATTTCTCTCTCCTCCTGGCCCCAGTTTCCTCCAATCATACTGTTTCTTACAACAATTCCTTCCCTGAATCTCGGATGGATGTGGAAAGCGACATCTCGAGATCTGCTCACCAAAAACTTGATCCTTAATCTGAAACACACATCAATGAGCGTTAAACATTCATGTTAGCACTTTAGTACTGCACTAGAGATTTCGGCAAGTAGTCTTAAAATCACACACTTGTGTGCTCCATAGGGAACCATGCCTCTGATGATGATGGTCCTCTTAGGGAACATCCTCAGTAAATGGACACACTGTGGCTGTAAATGTTAGTCACCCATCTGACAAATGTTTTTGTGTCATAACATTTTATTTTTTAAATACATTAATGTTGCATTTAGTCATTTCAAAACCCGAATTTGGAAAATAAGAATTTTTTTTTTTTAGTTATTTGTGTCTGTTTTGTGTCAGTGTATCACCGAACCTCTGCTTACCTTTGATTGGTGAAATGATGGCCTTGCCCCTCCATGATGTTCCTGATATCATGCGGTGACTGCTGAAATTAAGTTTCAATGTTTCTTCTTCAGACCTAGCGTTCTACACTGCATATGGATATTTATGTAGAGAGCAGCAGTTTCCCCTTCTTATTCAGGGTTTTTCTTATAATGAACATATGAGCAAAGATTGTACCACGTTTTGTAGGTTTCATAGCGATGGTCTTTGTAGGACATCTACTATTCAGGAGAGCAGTCGTCCTGAATTTCTTCCATCTGTAAAAAGGTTGTTGTTGGGCATTATTCATACCCATCAATATTTCTTGAGCACAACTTTTTTGTAAGCTGACTTTGTATGCCTTTATTTATATGGATGAGCACACATTCAACACATGCTCATCTTCTTAAACGATGTAATTACTGCAGAGTAATTACTGCATGTATATATTGCACTATTATTTTAAATAAGTAAAACAGAAGTTTTGCCAACTCTAAAGATTTCACAAACTTTTTCTTTGTGCCACTCTGACTACTGAGGCAACAGTATATGTGTGTGACTGTAGTAGCAGCTATCTAGTGTCTAGTGTGAGAATACCACAAGTCGCCCTTTTTAACGCAATTTAGTATCGGTATACAGAACTGTTTTCCTAACAGAGCCACTGTTATAATTAAGTGAAGGTGCTCCCAACTATTTTGAACCTTTGGCTTCTAAAATATGTGGTTCAATTGCGTGCTGCGTGCAGCTAGACCGATATTAAAACAACAACAAAACAACAATTTCAACCATCAACTCAAATATTTGGTTCTAATTGAACAGAAATTTCTATGAACTTGCAAGAACTGTGTAGGACATGAATCAGTGTGTGTCAGATCCTGAATTTGAAATTTCCACTGAAATCACGGGTAAGAGGCAAGTGGAACCAAGCTGACTTCTGCTAAATGGGTCAAACTGGGCAGAAAGTACACAAACACATAACATCCTTATAGAATATGATGTAACACTATAGATCAACTTACCTCAGAATATATAAAGCATATAAACAATTACAGCAATATGATGCAACAAACACAGCAGTGCTACTAATCCAAAATACTCAAAGCTTCATAGAACTGAAACAAACATTTATTTTTAGGCCTTCGTCGTGTCGCTGTGACGTAATCGGCCTTAAAATGGCCTTTAAGGCTGCAGGCCCTGAATTGGGATACAGCCTCTGAATCGCTGCATCTTGTAGCTGTGTCGTCTTAAATTGGTCATGTGATTTTGACGCGCCGGCGCGTCCGGCGACCCCAGAGGTTTAACTTAATATTTAAGTGTCTCTTGGTTTTAGACTAGTTGTTTAGTCTAATTTGATGTTTTAAACCAGAAAAGGAAGAAGAGGGCTTAGAATTACAGGTAAGAAGTGCTCAGTGGTATGTGATAAACTGTAAATGTAAAGCTTACAGGTCAGTCCTCATGTTTTTAAATCAGATTTTGAGTCTGTACATGGCACATTATGCTTTTGCATGTTGTGAAATGTGCTGCAAAACAAACTGAGGTAAACTAACTGGTTTACTGTGATGGATTTAAAGTGCGTGTGATTGGTGCGCAGTGGCTGTGGTGCTCACGGTCAGAGTTCAGTCACAAAGAAGGTAACAGAGATGAATTTAAAGTTAAGGTGATGGTGCTTAGATTCATTCACAGACTGAAACCTTCACACCAACTTTATCCTGTGTCTCTTAGTTTTAGACTAGTTGTTTAGTCTATTTTGATGTTTTTAAACCATATAGTCAAGGAAAACAACTAAAGGGCACTTTGTGGATCAGTGAAGACAGACATACGGTACAGGGACGCAAAACGAACCTCTGTGCTCTGCTCTGTTTACTTTATTTCTGGGTTATGAATATTATGTAAAGGTAAATGTTGGTTATACTCCAAAGCATATACAGTTAACACTGTGTATAAATGTTTTAACACCTAATTTTAGTGCAGTGTATTTCATGTAAGTTTGAACTTGACATTTTGTTTTCTGTTGTGGGTTGTTATAGCCTTCTACTCCAGTCGCTTCTGAAAGGGCCTGTTGGCTCAGTCAGCTGAACTGAAGCCTGCTCGTGCTTCAATGTGGAGATCTGGTCTGTTAATAGTGTTGGTGAACTGAACCCTGGCGATTAAACTAGCCCTGGGGATAGGAATCAAAGCTGGTGATAACAACTGTGTATAGATGGTCTTTTGTAAGTTTTAGCCGCATTCTTCCCGTTAGCTCGAAGCTAACGGGAGGTCGAGACCTACTACAGCCGGGTGGAACACCGCTTTCCCGGCACATCGTGCCTCGACCTCCCGGTTGGCTTCGAGCCGGCGTCCGAAGAATGAGGCTAAAAGTTTTGCGAGATCCCGAGTTTGTTTTGCGAGATCTCGCAAAAGTCCGTCTTAATTTTTTTTTCTCCCATGTTCCCTGCGGGGCTCCGTAGATTAGTGTACCATAAGAGCAATTTAGTATGTTTTCAGAGGGGGGGTGTTTACCTGCAATGGGTGCTCTTTTTCGCTTCCGTTGCATACGCCTTGCGTGCCGGTCCGAGTCTGACACAGGTTTGTCGTCGTGCCCCATGTGCAGTGTTGGTGCCCAGTCTGGATTTGTTACATCCATTTCATATGCTGGGTTGCCTGCAATAATGCCAAATCAAAAGCTACTCAGTCGACATGACGTGGTTCTGCAGCATCACACATTAGCATGTTTTATCTCGTTATCTATGAAAAAACCCACTAAAAGCCTTTTAGTTTGGTCCCTTTACAGCATCCTGCCATGCGATTCCATTTGTTCCTGACCACCGAGAACACTCACGTTAACTTTTATCGAGTGGAAAAAAAGTTAGCGTGTTTATATTATGCTAACATAGTTGTGTCGCTAGCGGTCACGTAGCACATCATTATATACCAGCTAGCCCAACTTCAGTAACCCTACAAACATCACTGCTGTTTAGTTTTCTGTCTTCATTTATGTTGGAAGTGATAAGAAAGCTGTACGTTTTAATTTGTTTCCAAAACCCCGCAGTCAGGACATGCTATATTGTATTTAGATAGAAGCTAGCGAGCTAACTTGCTGCTAACTTCTAACTCCGTTAAATGTCATAAATTCCATTTTCATGGATGCCTGGATGTTAAACTCAGTTGTTACACCTGGTAGAGCAGAACGCTGATAATTTTATTAAAGATGAAAGACTTAAGACAGTGTTTTAACTCTCAGTAATGCCACAGTGATCATTTGATATATGGACCTGCAGCAGAGTTTAGGCCCAGACACGGCTAGTGACATCAGACTGAACAATCGGATAGTGATATGAATTAATTTAGAACTCACTGGAGAGAAAATGCCGCGAGCAAACCAACAAAAAGCTGGGGATTGCACGGAACTCGATATCCGCTCGTCTGCAATCCATGCCTGGCGTCTTTGTTTGGTGATATGGGATACATGGGATCCCTCACGTTGCCGCCAGGATGGAAAACGATTAAAAGATTAATCCAGTTTCTTGCCTTCACGATCGTGAGCTCTAACGTTGCAACCGACTACACAACACGTACCATAGCTGAAGCTGTATCCTTTGTCTGGCCTACTGTGATGGCGGCGGGGGCCGTGGCCCGCCTCCTGTAACATCACGCTCCAAAGCCCTGTGATGTTTCTGTGTTCTGTGATGTTGTCCCAAAGAAAGACCTTTAAATGCGATATATAGCCTAAACGTTTTCGTTTATGACTAGTTTACTGTGTTATGACTGAGAACAGGGGGGAAGTCGCGCAAGAGAAATGTCGACCAAAACAAACGCAAGTAAGCCCAAAGACAGCGCTGAAGTTATAAAAAACATCCACAAGCAGGCGCTTGAGTATATATTCAAGGCACTGAAGATCGACGAGGACGACACAGGTGAGAAGAAGGAGGCTGTGCAGTGGTACAAGAAAGGGATTTCTGAGCTTGAAAGGGGTATTGCAATAGAGCTCACTGGGCAAGCTGGAGAGCAGTATGACCGAGCAGAGAGACTTCAGGATAAAATGGTCACCAAACTCACCATGGCAAAAGACAAGCTTACCCTTTTAGAGACGACACTAGCCTCTAAAAGGAGAAATGACCCCCAAGGGACATCACATCATGCTCCTTCACAGCCAAAGTCAGTTCCTAAAAGTCAACCCGCAGGTGTTTCCACCACCATCAGACCCTCCACTTCTGTAAGACCTCCATTAGGAATAACTGATGCAAAGAAAACCGCTCGGGTGGGAAAAACTCAGAATGGAAGACCGGCAGCTGTGAAACAGCCCCCGAAGAGGGATATGAAAAAGAATGTGGACAGTAAACTGGCCAGCTTAATTATGAATGAAATTGTATACAGTGGAGCGACTGTGTCATTTGATGACATCGCAGGGCAGGATCTGGCAAAGCAAGCACTTCAAGAAATTGTCATCCTTCCTGCCTTAAGACCTGATCTCTTTACTGGTCTGAGAGCTCCTGCACGTGGCTTGCTTTTATTTGGCCCACCAGGAAATGGGAAGACCATGCTCGCCAAAGCAGTTGCTGCAGAGTCTAATGCAACATTCTTCAACATCAGTGCTGCTAGTTTGACCTCCAAATATGTGGGAGAAGGCGAGAAGCTCGTACGAGCACTCTTTGCAGTTGCGAGAGAGTTACAGCCCTCAGTAATCTTCATTGATGAAGTGGACGGCTTGCTCTGTGAAAGGAGGGAGGGGGAGCACGACGCCTCTCGCCGTTTAAAAACTGAGTTCCTCATTGAATTTGACGGGTTGCAGTCAGGAAGGGATGACAGGGTACTTGTAATGGGAGCAACTAACAGGCCCCAGGAGCTCGATGAAGCAATATTAAGGCACTTTGCAAAAAGAGTATATGTGACCTTTAGACAAGATTTACGCTGCTGAAAAATCTTTTGGGAACGCACGGGAGTCCACTGAGCCAAAACGAACTGTCCTGTCTTGCAAAAGTGACTGCAGGATATTCAGGGAGCGATTTGACAGCATTAGCCAAAGATGCTGCACTTGGCCCAATAAGAGAGTTGGGACCTGTTGTGTCCACACATACTATTACATTTGTTCTGTAGATGCATTTACCAGAAGCGCTAGAGGGCGCTAGTGAGTATGTTGTTCTGGTTGTGGTTTTGAAGAAGAAAAAAGAAAAATAAAGAAAGGAGTCATCTCCGGTAATCCTCTGTTCCTACCTGCATGTGTGTGTAATGCCTGCGAACTAACACCACACAACAAGTGGCGACGAGAGTAGTGGTGATTAAGTTATGGCTCTGCTCTCTTTGCAACCCCCGGCTGTGTTCCTGGATTGCCCGGGCGAACCGAAAATTCCATTTGCTGCGTGGAAAAAGTTGTTCGATAACTACTTGCTAATGACTTTGCTACAGAGAGGAAGAGGGCCCTGCTCATTCACTGCTTGGGAATGGAGGGACAACGAATCTACAGCGCCTTATCACTCGCTACGGATGATTACGAGGGATCCGTAAAGGCTTTGGAAACGTACTTTCATCCTAAAGTCAATGTTGTCGCCGAGAGATACCGTTTCAGGCAACGAGCCCAAGCTGTCAGTGAGTCTACAGATCACTACGTTGCAGCACTGCGTGAGCTCGTGAAACAATGTAAGTTCGGGGCTATGGAGAATGAAATGTTGCGGGATCAACTTGTAGAGAAGACAAATAATGCTCGTATACGTGAAAGACTGCTAACGGAGGAGGATTTGACGCTCGATCGAGCTTTGGAAATTGCTAGGTGTACAGAGGCTGCAATAGCTGATACAAAGGCCATTGCTGTTGGTGAAACGAAGCCTGTTGCCGCTGTTCAAGTACAAAAGAAGATGCGCAAGCCAAAATACAAAGCAGCTAAAAAGACGGATACAGCTCCGACGTGCTACCGTTGTGGTTCAGCTGATCACAAAACCAATGATAAATCCTGCCCCGCAAAAGACTGCAAATGTAATACGTGTGGGAAAATCGGACATTTTTCGAGAGTGTGTAAATCTTCTCATAAGCTTGTTAATGAAGTGACTGTTCCTGAAATGTGTGTTTTAACTGTTGACAATTGTGTCAGTGGTGATCCGGCTAAATTGATGTGCACTGTTGCTGTCACTGTACCAAATACTGCGCAGGCATGTACTGTTAAGCTACTAGTAGACACAGGGTCTGGTGTTTCCATACTGCCTGAACATGTTTACAGCACAAATTTTGGCTCAGTTAAGTAATCCAGCTGTTCAGCTTATTACATATTCAAAAGAGAAACTGGATGTATTAGGGTGTCTTAGAGCTGACATTACTTACAATGGCAAGTGTGCCTCCACTGATCTCTACATTGTGAGAACAGGAACACCCATACTGGGAATGGACTTGGTGACTGCCCTCCAGCTACACATAAAAGGGGGACAATTAGTTCTTGACAGTCCCAAGGTCTGTGCTACACTTCAGCAAACCTCTGCTCTGCCCACTCAATGTAAACAGGAATGTGAGTCTCCAGTTGCATTCGGATGTGCAAAGGATTTTGTACATAAAGTGAAGGTGCAACCTGAAGTGAAGCCAATACAGCAGAAACTTCGACGCTTACCCCTGTCAGTCCGTGATGCTGTTTCCGCTAGGGCTGCTCGATTATGGCAAAAATGATAATCACGATTATTTTCACTGAAATTGAGATCACGATTATTTGACGATATTTATTTAACCCTTTAAGACCTACTATAGAACCAAGTCCACCAGAGCTTATATTATTTTTTTACATGCTGTAGTGCCATTTGTGGGAGCATTTCAAGTTGCTATACATCAATACAACTGTTATAGCCCATATTTTAATAATATGTATGCATTAAGTCCATAGTAATTACATAAATTGCAAAAAAGTGCAATAAACTACAAAAAAAATTGAAAATCACTTTTGTTTTGTTTACATATATTTCTACTTGGAGAAATTTAAGAGGTTTATCCCTCAAAACTTTAAATACAATAAAGTTGCAAAAAATAGTTTACAACAACAGGAAATTTATTTTGAGTGTCTTCATAGTTTTATTTTGGAGATACAGCAATTTTTATATACTGCAGGAAAAACAAAAAACAATCCTATGATGCAAATTTGCAAAGAAAACAGCATGTGCATCATTTCACTGTGGGAAGTGTTACGAACAGCTGATAGGAACGGCAAAACGTGTTTCTGGAATATTATGTTTTTGTTCCTGCAAGCGCTTTTTATGCAATTTTTGCAAAGCTATATGTGGAACGAAACCGTGACCGAGGACAAGCTGATGGCATCAGATGTAAGTACAACTCCTCCGGTTTCATATGCAAAACAAATTATTGCGCTAGCTTACACGGTTCAGGTTCTACAGGGATTTAACAATAGTTACGCAAAACGGAGCATGCAGCTCTGACCGGCTTTAAAGGGTTAACAATGACTTTAAAAAAATAATATAAAATAGTGTGCAACACCACTGAAGTTTTTTTTTTTAAACTCTCTTTTCAACCAACAGCAGTCACTCTCCTCTCCAAATAACTTCTGCTTAGCTTTCCGAGCTTCCCTCGGGTCCTCTTAATCAGCGGTCTCCAACCTTTTTTGCGCACGGACCGGTTTATGCCCGACAATATTTTCACGGACCGGCCTTTAAGGTGTCGCGGATAAATGAGGGAGGGGCTAATAATCGGCTCAGTCATTTTTAATGATCGTTGAAAGCCCAGATCGTAATCGTGATTAAAATTCGATTAATTGAACAGCCCTAGTTTCCGCAGAACTCAAGAACCTTGAGGAACATGGCATCATAGAGAAAATCGATGCATCTGAATGGGTCTCCCCGATTGTAGTCACTAGAAGGAAGACTGGTGGCATACGCATGTGCGTTGATTTGAGAGAACCTAACAAAGCGGTGGTCGCTGACAGTCATCCCTTGCCACTGATAGAGGACATACTGTCTGAGCTGCGTGGGGCTGTCATGTTCTCCACCCTGGATCTTAAATCCGCCTACCATCAGCTGAAACTACATGAAGAGAGTAGAGGGCTCACTGCTTTCATTACACATGAAGGACTGTACCAGTACTGCAGAGTTCCCTATGGGTTGAGTTCAGCACCTGCAGCCTTCCAAAAGATGATGACACAAATCCTACGCGGCCAGAAAGGGGTGCAATGCTACCTTGATGATGTCATCATATACGGAATGTCAGAAGCTGAACATGAGGCCAACTTGCGTGCTGTGTTACACAGAATCAACAATGCAGGACTGAAACTCAATGTTGACAAATGTCAACTCCGTCAAACTACTCTGAGCTTTTTGGGTCAAAAGATTGGTCCAGAAGGTCTGCTGCCAGATGACTCTCATGTCACTGCCATCCTGCATGCTCCGCCCCCTACTGATCCTGCAACCCTGCGCTCAATTCTTGGCTTGAGTGCATGGTACAGCAAGTTTGTGCCAAATTACGCGACTGTTGTTGAACCTATGAGAGCTCTTCTGCGTAAGGACTGTTCATTCCACTGGAACGAAGCAGCTCAAGCAGTGTTTGATCAAGTCAAGCGGTTAATCGTGCACAGCCCTGCCCTGGTGATGTTCGACCCCAGTAAGCCAACCATAGTCTCAACAGATGCCTCAGACTACGGTGTAGGTGCTGTTTTGACTCAACTTGACAGTAATGATGCAGAACATACTGTTGCATTTGCATCTCGCAGCTTGTCTGATGCAGAGAGGAAATACTCAATCGTTGAGAAGGAAGCTCTAGCTTGCGTCTTGGCTGCTGAAAAATGGCGCACATGGCTCTGGGGCAGAAAATTCCTCCTACGAACAGATCACCAAGCACTTACAACACTGCTGACTACTAAGGGCAATAACAGAGCTGGTCTACGCATAGCCAGATGGTCAGCTCGCCTGTTGGAGTTTGACTATGAAGTGGAATATAGAACTGGGTCATTGAACCATGTTGCTGATTGTCTTTCTAGGCTCCCACTTTCCGAGACAGACATGGCATGTGCAGAGGATGTGGAGTCAGTTGCAGCCATCCTCAGTGATCTGAGTGCTGTGTCTGAGGATG